>NC_088229.1:56965296-57067796 GCF_036934945.1 Oncorhynchus masou masou
TCCCTTCTGGGAGTCCAATAGACATCTAATATTGCACCAGTGAATAGGAAGAACACAAATGTTTACTCTTATAGGAATTAGCAAGTCTGTGACTGTGAACAGGGTAGCTTTAATCTAAGCCTGTAGGCCTGGTGTGAACGGAGGGAGGGAGGGAGGGAGGGAGGGAGGGAGGGAGGGAGGGAGGGGGAGGGAGGGAGGGAGGGAGGGAGGGAGGGAGCAATAGGGGAGAATGATTCAAATATGATGAGGTGAGACGATGGAAAAGAGTGTGGTGGGCCTACACACAGATCAGTGTGTGAGGATTAGGGCCCATCCCCTGAGCAAACACACGGATAATGTGTGAGGGGCCGTTGAGCGGCAGGACCCACCAGGGTCTGCAGCCCCAGCTGTGTTTGCCCAGCTAGCTCCCCCAGTCTGGGCCCTCGTATCCCCCCAATATCTGACTGACTCCTTGTCATCACTCCTCTCCTCTCCTCACCCCTTTTCTCCCAAATTCCCCCTTTTCCCAGTCTGGACCCTCAAATCCCCCAATATCGGACCCCCTACTCTCCCCTCCTCACCACCACCCCACCTTCCGTACTCACCCCATCTTCACCCCATCTCACCCTGCCTAACCCCTCCTCTCCTCTCCTCTCCCCTCATCCAAACCAATGCCCTGTGGTCACGCGGGAGTGGGGATAGAGCCACAGCTGTACCAAGGTATTAGCTACCCCACCCACATATAGCTTAGCTATACATACATATGCACATGGACTCACTAATGCCTGTGATTTAAATTCCCATGCACTCCTACGCTATTGGGAATATCGGGAATAAGCTCTCACGCTTCACTAAGCACACCACCATTACAATGCACTTTCTGATCACATTCACATTCACACACACACCCTCGCACCTGCATACATATCCACACACACCACACACAAACCCTCCAGCAAAACCATACCAAACAAAACCTTACCATGAAATACATAGCCCACCATATACAAGTAAGGATTTCACGGTAAGGTCTACACCTGTTGTATTCGGCGCATGTGACAAATAACATTTGATTTGATTTCCATCTTCTCCACTCCAACATACCCACATTCCTTGCCAGCATCCCAGAGAGCCCTCTGAACCAGCTGGCTGGACTTTGAGTCACCTTGGCAACACTACCAGGAAGTTGCCCCGGCTTCACTGGCACAGCTGAAAGGCTGCCACTTCCTGATTGATTCTCTTCTTTGCTCTCTCCCTGTGTAGCCGTTTTCCCATTTGGCAATAGCCACTCTTCCCCATTCACCACCTAATCCAATGAAAAGAAAAAGAGGAGCACACTCTCCTTATCACTGGGGAGACTGCAGGTTCAAATGGGTACAGGCAAAGCTTAAACAATAGTGTAATTGTATAGTCTACAGTAGCTGTGTCTGGTTTGGCACGTATTCAATGATTTTCTGTTAATCCGTAACAGGGAAAAACATGTATTTTCCCTTATATATTATTAAAAGTAGTGTAATTGTCATTACAGTTTTCCAATATGAGACACAAGACAAATTGCATGTTGTATGCCTACTCAGTTTAGAGTTTTGCCTGGCAACTGACAACTTCCTAACATGGATGCCGTAAAGACTGTGCCTATGGGTTTCATCTCACGCATGCCAAACACGCTTGCCCATTTCAGCTCGGAGTGTGAACTTGGTTTGGGGGCCTCTGTTTAAGTGCAGTGTCTGTATACTAATTGATATTGCCAGTGCATCGATGGCAGATGGCCTGTGTTTAATGCTCATTGACCAGTTGCCCCTGGACTGACTGGTCAGCCCCCGTCTGAGAGGGACATGTCCAGACCTGTTGATGTGTGGCTAAGGTAGAGGGAAGTTTCCACATTGATCTCATATCAGTTTTGTGTTTTTCCTGCCTAATGATTTCAGTTAGACTTTGAGGGGGGTAAAACTGATCCTATATCTGTTCCTTAAGGTATATTTGAGTGGTGATGCGTTTGAGGCCAGACAGAGCAATATACAGGTAACTGACAAAATTAAGGTAACACTTGAGTAAATGAGGGATGCAAAGTATATTGAAAGCAGATGCTTCCACACAGCTGTTGTTCCATCATGCTTAGGGTCATGTATAAAAATGACCAGTTGCCCATTATTTTGACTACCATGGCTAGAAGAAATCTCAGTGACTTTGGAAGAGGGGTCTCAAAGGAGCATAGGGGGTTTAAGTGTGTGTGTTTGTGTGTGTGTCTCAGTCACCAGACCTGTCACGTCCTGACCTTAGTTCCTTTTTTAAGTCTCTATTTTAGTTTGGTCAGGGCGCGAGTTGGGGTAGGCATTCTATGTTTTTGTTCTATGTTTTGTATTTCTGGTTTTGGCCTGGTATGGTTCCCAATCAGAGGCAGCTGTCAATCGTTGTCTCTGATTGAGAACCATACTTAGGAAGCCTGTTTTCCCACTATGGGTTGTGGGTAGTTGTTTTGTGTTTCTGCACCTGACAGGACTGTTTTGTTTTTTGTTCATTCTCTTGTTATTTTGTGTTGTGTTCAATTTAAATAAAAATAACATGAACACTCACCACACTGCGCTTTGGTCCACACCTTCTTCATACGACTGTTACAAGACCTCAACCCAATTGAACGCAATTGATGGAATTTCTTGTGGAAGAATGATGACGCATCCCTCCAATTTAGTTTCAGACAGTTGTAGAATCTATGCCAAGGCACATTGAAGCTGTCCTGGCGGCTCGTGGTGGCCTTATTAAGATGCTTTATGCTGGCGTTTCCTTTATTTTGGCAGTTACCTGTATATCTCTATATATGACCCTGGTTGAAGGACAGAGAGGTGGGCAGTGTTGAGTGAATGAGTGAGTGGACATCCTGACTGAGAGGTGTGAGGGCCGTGTAAGGCTTTGGGGAGGGTAAACTGATCCTAGAGTGAGTGGACATCCTGACTGAGAGGTCCAAGGCTTTGGGAGAGAGGTAAAGGGAAGTGTGTGGGCTGTGTGTAGGGCCATGTGGGGCCACAGGTCCCGAGTCCCAGTGAGGAAGGTGGATGATGGAAACAAGACAGAGGTCAGGGGTCACCCACACACCTCCACGGCCCTGATTACTGCTTCCTGTCCGAGGAGGGGTGTGGAATCACACTCTATACACCTCCCACCCCCAGGGAAGGATAGATTAAGGACAGATCAGTCAAATGAACATCCACACACAAACACATGGGACAATGAATTATGTCTATTTGTCCACAGCATGCACAAAGGGAGATGAAGCACCAGCAGCAAACAACTCAAATAGAATGAGAAAAGACACTGTCTGATATATAACCAATATGTTCTCTAGTTTGCTTTATCAAAAGGATAACATGGGTTCAAAAAAAACAGTATACTATATCTATGAACAAATTTGCAACAATTATCAAACATTGTACGAGTTTGAGTTCATTCTATGCATGTCATGAACTGCCAGTCTGCGTTCCTGAACTCTGTGCTTCTCTTTTCAGACACTATCAAAAAGTGAAGTAAAGCAACTCTATGTTAATAGCTTTGTAAACCAAAGGTGTTATTTCTCAAATCTTTCAAACCCTAGGGGGTGAACACTACACCGCCCCAGACCCCCTCCTGGCTGCGTTGATAGATGTTTGACGGGTGGGGGTGGTGGCTTTATGCCATGTATCAGAGGTGGGGTAGGCGTTTTTTTACAAGGACCAAGGTTTTGGAGGGAACTAAAAACGACTGTGTCAGGGATATGTCATTCCCCCATCCCCCATGCCACCCCCCCCACCCCCCACCCCGCCGCCACCCCACCTCTCTGACACCCCCATGTCCCCGAGGTCCTCTTCTCCAAGGGTTGCCGCCCAGCCCCCAACCTGCTCTGACACAATCCGCAGAAGTTTAGCCAGACATAATGGGGTAAGGGGGCCAATTGTGTGTGTGTGTGTGTGTTGACCCAGACAGAGGACTGAGGTAAGGGGGGGAAGGGAGGTTCTTTCAGGGAGGGGCAGGAAAAGGTTGCAATAATATCACACACATTCCTGAAGTACAGTAGATTAAAGAAAAGCATGGCGGCCCATTGACACCTGAACACACATACCGAAGTGTGAGCACGTACACATACAGGCTCTGTACCACTGATTGTACAACACATTTGACACAATAGTTATGATACAACTGATCGTTTTTGTGATATAACAGAGAATTTGTCTGCACAAAAATGTGCCATTGTGCGGTATCTCCAAATAGAGTTCTTATTTTATTTCATCACCATTGTGCCAGATGCATTGTACACCAGTGACGGGTCCATATACACATACATACACACACGCACACTGCAACACATCCTAATGAGTCAAGAACCACTGGGCACAGACCTCCATTCAACGGCGTGGAATGACATGGAAACAACGTTGATTCAACCAGTGTGTGCCCACTGGATTCTGAGTCGGCTGGACACGAGAGATTTTGTTTGGATGGGAACAAGAGTCATGATTCATCATGCGTTGTTTAGTTTGGTTGAATCTGGGATAGCTGATCCTTCCGCAGTTGCTCTTATAACTGATTGGCCTCATTCAGCTAACGACTCTCTAATGATTCCCATCGGCTCCCAGACTCTTTACTAACTGCTTTCACCGCTGCCCATCAGGTTAGTTGTCTGTTGAACAATATTGCTGCTAAACATCTTTTTGTATGTATATGGTTTATGTTAAAGATTCATTAAAAAATATATATAACAAAGTTGTTTGTTTCTAAAGTTTTAACTCCTCTACTCCTGCGAATAGAATAATTCATGTTCCCTCCACTTTTTCACTCCTCAATCTAGTTATTTGTTGTCATGTAAAGTTGCTATATGCAGCTTGCCTTGATCCCAGAAGCGTGTAGTCGGCAGATCCCAAATTGGATGGTAATCAGATCACTGAAAGGAGTTTGACAAACGACCAGTGACAACCACTGGCCCCCGGAGGACGTGAGGGGTCAGGAGGGGCTGAGGCTGGGGGTCAGAGGTCAGCTCATTCAGAACCGCTGAATCGGAGGGTCATTAAATCCAATCTTTGTGCCATCTCACAGGATCTCACAGTATGGAGCGGTTCCATTGGACGGTTCCATTGGATTCCTCCATGGTTCCGTCGCCGTGCTCTGTCCGGTTCTGCAGGCTTCCCCTCCGGGTTCCAACAGGGAAGGGTTGGATTAAGGGTTATTTTCCTGAGCAGAACTAACAGGGGGGAAATCGATATAAGCTCATGCTTGTCGTTCAGATCCAAAGAGTGATTGAACAATATCTATTCTGCCCATTTAAAACTCAAACTGGCTTTTGATTGTTTGTGCCTGTGAGGCAAACCACCATTTTGGACAATCCGAATAGCTTATTGAAGATTTCCAATTTTCATTGTGGGCCTCCCACAAAAAAAAATGATATTGGTGTGTCATTGTGTCAATTCAATTAAATTCCTGCGAAATGGAAACATTTCAATATATCCACTAAGCTTTTGCCGAAAGGGTCAAAACACAATCAATGTTGGTATAAATGGCCAAGGCTAGCTAATTATGTATCAAGTAAAACCTAAAACACCAAGATTTTCCATGAAAACAACCAAACTAGTGTTGGACTTGACTGGAGAGGAAAAAAAATATGACAGGATGATACATCACATTTGGGAACTTTTTTAAATTATATTTGGTGATGTTATCTCATGTGTAAAGTATGTCGTCTCTGGGGGCGTCTTGTCTCAATCTTTGTTTTCCTACGCCTGCCGTCCAAATTTCCATCACAAACATTTCACCCTGGCTGACCCAGCGCCTTTCTCCCTATTGGAGGGCCCAGATTAGAACGCATGCATCTGCAGATAGACCCAGCCGCAAGGACAAAGTCAGGCCTGTGTGTGTGTCAGAATTTCAAGACAAATGCATAGCATACTCCTTCAATATGCTCCATTATTCAACATGTCCCCTCTCCCCCTTTCTTGCTTTTTAACCCTCTTTCTCTCTTCTGAAATGCTCTGCAGCCGACACTGTTGGCTCCAGAGAGACTCGCTCTATTGAAGAGGGGACCGACTGTCTGTCTGCTCTCTCTCTCTTTCTCTCACTCTCTCTCTCTCTTTGTCTTCTCCCAGCCTCCTCTGTTCCACATAATTGTGGTCAGATGCAGAAAAAGGCAAATGACCAGACAGAGCTGTGAGTTGAAATGTTTATCGTTCCTGAGATAGTTTTTAGAATCCTAGATATTTAAAAAGATATATATATATACAGAAGAAGAGCTACTTATCGCTCACTGTACTGACCAAGACCAAATAACTATCTTGTATTGAAACATAGGCATAACCAATTAAACAATTTATTCATTACAGTTAAATCGTTTGATCGACATTCATCATATCAATACACCTATACTAATGTTACTGATCATCCTACGGTTTCAACAGGAGCAAAGAAAACACATATTGCAACACCTTTTCCTGGCAGCGCGTGTGGCATTCATAATACCATTACACTATGGTGTATCTGTCCAAATAGCAGAAACCGTTAATAGCCGTTAACCCCACATAAAATTCCCTTAGGACCAAGTAACATGATATTGCTGTGGAGAGAGGTGTGCCATTTAAGATAGGGGGGCAGGGGGTGGGGGGCAGAGAGTTTACTCAATGACAGGGGACACCCAAGTTTGGCGGTCCCCTGAAGGGTTTCCCCAACAAGAGGCTCTTCATTTACAATAGATGTATACATTTATAAAAGACAGCTAGGCCTATTGATCAGCAGAGACAACTGCAGGTGTGTATATATATATATATGAGAGAGAGAGAGAATCTTGTGAGATGGTATTTCATAGAAGTAGATGAAAAGGACGCTGGAAACAGTGACAGTCCCAGGTCACAGCCTAGGGTTGACTGAATGGAGGGGTTGAGGAAGGACGGTTTGGAATATATAGAAGCAAATTCCGATTTGGTGTGCAAGCCGAGGCAAAATGCAACTTTCAAATGAAAAATTGTGGCTGTTTGAATCTCTTTTCAGATCATCAAATGTGACCGGTTACAGGATCGGCGGTGTTTGAAGCTAGTTCCCATCTCACAGAAGGGCATTTCAAAATATATATACAGTGCCTTAAAGTATTCAAAACCCTTGACTTTTTCCACATTTTGTTGTGTTACAGCCTGAATTTAAAATGATTAAATGGAGATTTTGTGTCACTGGCCTACACACAAATCCCCATAATGTCAAAATGGAATTATGTTTTTAGAATGTTTATCAATTAATAAAGAAATTAAAAGCTGAAATGTCTCGAGTCAATAATAATTCAATCCCTTTATTAAGTTCAGGAGTAAAAATGTGCTTAACAAGTCATATAATAAGTTGCATGGACTCACTCTGTTTGCAGTAACAGTGTTTAACATGATTTTGGAATGACTACCTCATCTCTGTACCCCACACATACAATTATCTGTAAGGCCCTCAGAATTTTAAACATAGATTCAACCACAAAGACCAGGGAGGTTTTCTAATGCCTTGCAAAGAAGGGTACCTAATTGATAGATGGGTAAAAACTCATTTTTAAAAAGCACAACTCCCTTTGATCTTGGTGTATTTATTAATTACATGATACATCAATACACCCAGCCACTACAAAGATACAGGCGTCCTTCCTAACTCAGTTGCCGGAGAGGAAGGAAACTGCCAGGGATTCACCATGAGGCCAATGGTGACTATAAAACAGTTTGAAAGTTGCTGTGATGGAAGAAAACTGAGGATGGATCAATAACATTGTAGTTACTCCACAATACTAACCTAAATGACAAAGTGAAAAGAAGGTTCTCTATATACGAATTTCTAGATGATTTATTTCTACTCTATTCACCAAAGCAGACTCAGTATCATTCAAGGCTCTGTAGCTAGATTGAAATGTTTTTATAACTATTCCTGAGGTTCATAGTATATACAGGCCTGCCAGACCACAACACACACACTGTATTTTGTATTCACACCTAATGACAGCAAGAGAGACCAAATCCAAAAGAGATAACATCACATTATCTTACCTACATCTTACCAAAATGTTATCTTACCTATTAGCAGTTTCATTATACTGCACAGTGGGGGCAGGGGGAGGGCGGTGGGGTTGTTAGATTAGAACAATCAGGGGTCTGAGTGCAGTCTAGCGAAGATTAGAGAGCTCTGTCAGAGGGGGTCAGAGTATTGGTCTATTGTCCAATATACACCATTGTCTAGGGTTTAAAACGTTTCTCTTTCGCTGTGTGTGTGTGTGTGTGTGTGTGTGTGTGTGTGTGTGTGTGTGTGTGTGTGTGTGTGTGTGTGTGTGTGCGTGTGTGTGCGTGCGTGTGTGTGTGTGTGTGTGTGTGTGTGTGTGTGTGTGTGTGTGTGTACTATAAGCTAATTACAGCCTGTGCAGCCAAGGAGGACCCCCTGAAACACAATGCACAGAGGAGTCAATAGCATAAAGCGGTGCTCCACTCATGGAGGAGGGGTAAGGGTAGCGGCAATGATTGTGCTATCAGGCAGCATAAGAAAAAGATTCTCCATGCGTGTCTATATCAGCGAGTATGAAAACATGTCTGACTCAAACATTGATGTAGGATTTGAGCTTCAGGTTTTGTGTGACTGAAGGTATATGATTGTTTTTGTTATCAAATGGGGCTAAAGGAGCAAACCAATGAGCAGGCCAATGAGCAGACCAGTGAGCAGACCAAAGGGACAGACCAGTGAGCAGACCAGCGAGCAGACCAAGGGGCAGACCAATGAGCAGACCAATGAGCAGACCAGCGAGCAGACCAGCGAGCAGACCAAAGGCAGACCAATGAGCAGACCAGTGAGCAGACCAAAGGTGCAAACCTGGACCATTCTCTTATCATAGGTTCTGTTACTGATGCAGGATAGTGAAACAGAATGTCAAACTTTGTGTAATTATGTCTTGTCGTTACATCAAAAATGACTCATTGATATGTCTCCAAGCGTGTCCAAGTATTAGTTCAAGCATGATCTCTGATGTTGGGATGTTTGCATTAACAATGCTTCATTGAGGATCCAAATCAAGTATTTAAATATGTGCAGCGCCTCTATGTGACTGAGAATGTGTCTCTGAGTCTCTGGGCATAGCTCTAAAAACATTTTTGGAGGGAGGATGGGACCACAATGGTTTCCCTCCAACATGATCCAGCCAATCATGGTGGACAATGATGTGATGGGGGAGGGGAGCTTGAGACAGGGACAAACACTGGAGCACCTCTGTCTGACCACCAACTGGGCTCCAACAACACAGGCAATCAGCCCCAGCAGGACTGGACCGTCACTGTGTATCATTGTGATACCAATAACAATAACCCATTAGGGGTAATGGAGGTAATAGCCATATTGGGAAGAGTTGTAGTAAGCAGTGGCTAATGAGAATCATAAACATACAATGGGGGGGGGGGGATTGAGTGAGTTACCCCCTGTAAAGATCAAGAAGAATAGCTAGCGCCGTTCCCTCCAAAACCACCCCCACACTTAACTCAGTCACCCTCCCACACACAGCTGACACCCCCCACACACAGCTGACACCCCCCACACACAGCTGACACCCCCCACACACAGCTGACACCCCCCACACAGGGCCTTGAATAAACCTCAGGTTATCATGACTGAAATCACCCGCATCCCACAAGCCTCGGTAAAAGAAGTACACAATATAAGTCAGATGTTGTTCCATCCAAAACACACCCACGCCTGGCTCAGCCACCCCACACACAGTCCCACAAACCTCATAAGGGGAAGTACACTATATATGAGGTAGACAGGACAGGCTGTGGTTAGAGTGGAAATTAAATCCACCAGATTGTTTCCAATCAGGCTACAGCAAATAGCTGGGGGGCCTAAACAGTACAGTTTAGTTATGTTATACCGTATTTGCCTCTCAAACCACATACCGTGGTAGACTTCCTGTGTGCATTCTGTGGTTGCTTTACTGTGGGGTTTTCCCTCTTTCTTCTTCCTCTCTTTTCCCCTCTCTTCCATCTGTGGGGCCCATGCATTGATTGTCGTGAGTCAACGTAGAGCCAGTAAATCTGTTGGGTGACATCTCTGTGTGAAGAACCACTTCACAGGGAGTCTGCCATGTTTGCTGTTGAGCTGAAGCGTTCCCTTATGTGAGGAATGCCAGAACCAACGCAAACCCCAGTCAAGGTTGACTGCTCTGTTGACGCTCCCTTCTTTTTAAAGCCAATCGAATTTGAATGATACTATCGTTATCTCCCTTGCCTGTGAGATAAAGGGAGGGAGAGTTGGAAACTACCTTCTCTCACTTTCTCTTTCTCTCAGGATAGAAATTGGTCATGTATTAGTGACACTTTATCAGTATTTATTGAGAGTTTACTGAGAAAGAGGGCTAATGGGATTTAGAAAAGTGGTGAAACACATTAACAAAGGACAAATAGCTTTCCAAATGCAAACTCTAATGGCTTAAAACATAAACAATGACTATCAGATCATTCTCTTATACCTGTTGACCAATATGGTTATATATTTTTATTTAGGTTTTATTCAGTTCAAGTCATTAATTCCCTCCAAAGGTTCCCGCCAAAATAGGACAGCTGGATGACTTGGAGGGGGTTGGGGAAAGACAAACGCCCTGGGAGTATATCAGTGGAGGCTGCGAAGGAGAGGACGGCTCATTATAATTGCTGGAAGGGAGTCAGTGGAATGGTATCAAACATGTGCATTTCAATTCCATGTGGTCTGCTCTTCTCTACTCTGCTGCACCCCAGTAGGAAATACATTTTTAGACAATGATCAGTTGCATTGCTCAGTTTGTGATATGGTGCTTTGTCTGAGGGTAGTGTGATAGGGACCTATTCAGACTCCTGAATATCACAGAGGAACACACAGATAATAGGCTCTGTTGTGGTACCAGTAGGTGACAAACCTGTGCGGTCAAAAGTCAGGTTCTGGTCCAATGCTTCCTAAGTCCCATAGGGCATTGCACAATTGGCCCAGCGTCATCCGGGATTAGCGGAGGGTTTGGTCGGAGGGGCTTAACTTGGCTCACCGTGCTCGAGCGACTCCTTGTGGCGAGCCGGGCGACTGCAGGCTGACTTTGGTCGTCAGCTGAATGGTGTTTCCTCCGAAACATTGGTGCAGCTGGCTTCTGGGTTAAGCAAGCGGGTGTTAAGAAGTGTGGCTTGGCGGGTCATGTTTCG
The DNA here is from genome assembly GCF_036934945.1 of Oncorhynchus masou masou. Lineage (NCBI taxonomy): Eukaryota > Metazoa > Chordata > Actinopteri > Salmoniformes > Salmonidae > Oncorhynchus > Oncorhynchus masou. Next base: position 56,976,450 of record NC_088229.1, read on the forward strand.
GAGGACGCATGACTCGACCTTCGCCTCTCCTGAGTCCGTTGGGGAATTGCAGCAATGAAACAAGATCGTAATCACGAAATTGGGGAGAAAAAGAGGGTTAAAATTACAACAACAACAAAAAGTTAAGTACTCAAAGAAGTAGACATAACTGGTTTGATGTTAGGTTGACTTTTGAGCATTGCATGAATGTTCGTAATGTCCCATGTAGCTTGCCCCTTTGTATGAAATCATGGGAACCAAGACCAACTTAAACCAATGGCTTAGAAGCTCATTTCAGAAAGAATCAATCCCCCATTTTGGATGCTCTAGATCCCTCAAACTCAATTCTGGACCTCGAAGCCAGTTCCACTGCTTTTTAAAATTGTTCTCCTCTAATCAGGGACTGATTTAGACGCAGGACACCTAGTGGGTGGAATTAATTATCAGGTAGAACATAAAACCAGTAGGCTCCAGACCTCATAGGATAAGAGTTGAATACCCTGCTATAGAGAACAAAAATATAAATTCAACATGTAAAGTGTTGGTCCCATGTTTCATGAGCTGAAATAAAAGACCCCAGAAATGTTCCATTCACACAAAAAGCTTGTTTCTCTCTAATTTTGTGCACCAATTTGTTTAGATCCCTGTTAGTGAGCATTTCCCCCTTTCCAAGAAAATCCATCCACCTGACAGGTGTGGCATATCACCAAGTAGATTCAACAGCATGATCATGTCATAGGTGCACAGTGTGCTGGGGACATTAAAAGGTCACTCTAAAATATGCAGTTTTGTCACACAGCACAAAGCCACAGATGTCTCAAGTCTCGCAGACTGCAAGAATGTCCAACAGAGCTGTTGCCAGAGAGATTTGAATGTTCATTTCTCTACCATAAGCCCCCTCCAATGTTGTTTTAGAGAATTTGGTAGTATGTCCAATCGGCCTCACAACCACAGGCCACGTGTAACCACGACAGCCCAGGGCCTCCATTTGTGTCTGTAATAAAGCCCTTTTGTGGGGAAAAACTCATTCTGATTGCTCATTCTGATTGGACAAGACTCCCAAGTGTGCGGGCCTATACATTATCAGGCCTACCGATGGTGTCACGCCCTGGCCATAGAGAGGCTTTTATTCTCTATTTTGGTTAGGCCAGGGTGTGACTAGGGTGGGCATTGTAGTTTCTTTATTCCTTCGTTTTCTATTTTTTTGTTTTTGGCCGAGTGTGGTTACCAATCAGAGGCAGCTGTCTATCGTTGTCTCTGATTGGGAATCATACTTAGGCAGCCTTTTCCCCACCTGTGTTTTGTGGGTAGTTATTTTCTGTTTAATGTCTGCATCTGACAGAACTGTTTCGTTTTTTCCACTTTGTTATTTTGGTTCGAGTGTTTTTGAGTAATAAAGTATCATGATCACTTACCACGCTACATTTTGGGCCATGCCTTCCAACGAGAGACGTTACAGATGGCTGCGCCCCTGCCCAGTCATGTGAAATCCATATGTTAGGACCTATTGAATTTATTTCAATTTACTGATTTCTTTCTTTGAACTGTAACTCAGTAAAATATTTGAAATTGTTGCATGTTGCTTTTATATTTTGTTCAGTATAGAGCAGTGTTTCCCAACTCCATTCTTCGAGTACCCCCAACAGTAAATATTTTTGTTGAGGCCCCGGACAAGCACACCTGATTCTACTTGCTAACTAATCATCAAGCCCTTGACAAGTTAAATCATGTGTTTTGGTCCAGGGCTGCAACAAAAATGTATGTTTGTTGGGGGTTCTCGATGACCAGAGTTGGGAAACACTGATCAAGATGTTCAAGCCTCATCCTAACACCTGCACCCATTTCCCTCCATTTCAGTAATTCAAATGTTATGTAGAGAGCCCAGCTGTGACCTCTGACCTAGGAAGCAATGAGTTTGTGACGTTATGAAGCCACTTTGTATAATATCATGTAGGAAGGTCCCTCATATCCAGATTTTAAGACATTTTCACCATTTTTTTCTATATTAAAGAAGTGCTAAATCTCTCAGAACAACATGAACAGAGTATTATGGTAGTAGAGCTAAGTGATGTATTACATGTTTATGAGAGAGTTAATAGTATTCTCACTGTGCCTCTCTGCGGTTCCAGCTGTGTTTGTAATCTACTCTCTCCCTCTGTTTACCTGCTAGGGCTCTCCCACTGAGCCATAGACTCACACACAATCACACCCACAGGGACACAACACACACACACACACACACACACACAAACACAGCCCTGAGAAAGTGAGTGAGAGAGCAGGTGTCGGTTTTCACATTGGTGTCTCATAGGGGCTCAGAGGGCAAATAAAGTACTTTATATAGGGATCCCTGAGTCAGTGCTTCCCACAGCCCTCACTGAGACATACTAGTCCTGAGAGAAACGACAGGACAGGAACCCATCACCTGGGTGGGTAGGGATGGGAAAACGCCAGCCTCACCAATCCCACCGACTCATCAGAAACTAGCACTGTGATGTGGTTTCACTCGGGAATTCCGAAGTTTCACCTCGGGGATGCCAACGTTTCCCATCCACTCTACAGTTTCTTTGCAGGACTATTCCCACAATACAGGACATTCAATTTTTACTTCTTAAATACTGTAAAACATCATGTTCAGAGGTCTCATAGACAAGGGCATACAGAAGCACTTTGCACACGTGGTACAGTGTCTTAAGGATGACATACTGTTTTTTTGTACAATGAGTAGTCTGATTAGCAGGGAGAGGGGAGTTGGACATGCTTGCCCGTCTCATTACCGGGGATAGATGTCACAGAGCTGGCGAACAAATAGCAGGAACGTCAGATAAAGCGGATTTGCACTGATGTGCCATGGGAAGCAGCTGTGAGGGCGGGAAGGGGTCGGATTATGGAAAAACATTTACATAAGAAACATTTTAGCTCGGAAAGCTTTATTGATGCTTATATATTTTTTGGATAGTTATCACATAAAAACGAAATGATTATGCAGTATGAATCACTAGCACTACAGTACGAATTACTGGCGTACTGCTGTAAAGCAGTAAGCAAATGCTTATTATTGGCTAAAACTATACAATGTTAACCTCAAAATACATAATTAATTTGTGACTTATTACTCATTCATTACTTTACAACATTTTGACAATATACAGTATCTCCATACTGTATAAACACTTATCTTTGAACTATTTTGCAAAGGAAATGTAGAGTTGGCATCCACGTATGGTCACAAGACTATGTCCAAGTGCATATAGTGTAGCCCTGAAGCTATGGGAACACAATGCTCTGTACCTTGGGTCTTTGATCCAGGATCCAACACAGCCAGAAAAACATTATCTTGGCCCAACTCATCGCTCAGGGGGAGGAGTTGAGGAGAGGAGAGGAGAGGAGAGAAGAGAGAGAGAGAGAGAGAGAGAGAGAGAGAGAGAGAGAGAGAGAGAGAGAGAGAGAGAGAGAGAGAGAGAGAGAGAGAGAGAGAGAGAGAGAGCACGAGACCTGCTCCAGAGTCAGGTCTCCTTAAATGTCAGGTAACACTACAGTGCCAGTTCCCCCTCCCAGCAAACACACACACAAGCATGCATGCACACACACACAGACACACAGAGAAGCATAAACATACCAAATAAATACACACACTGTATAACATACACATGCAAGGACTCGTACTAACACGGGGACAGTGTTTAAAGATACTGCATTCACAAGCCAGTGAGAATAATGTGAACACGGACTCATACGAGAAGATGGCTAACTCTACAACAGAGAAAATCTGGTTCACTGTTTGAAGCTTGGGAACTAATGCTTGAACAATCACACCCACGGCTGACTACCCCCTAATTGACAAAAGCATTTTCTCTGTTCCGTGAAACTGTACTGTGTGCTGAACTGCATGTTTACACTGGAACTCACTGCAAAACAATGCAATCCAAGCAAGCCCACAAGTTTGAGATAGCAGTGTCCCAGGGAGGGCACCTCTAAGGTCATTGTAAGTGTGTGTATCATTGTTTTTAGGGATACACGTGTACTGTACATGTGTATCTATTCATAGGTTTATGTGCACACTGATGCATAGTCATAGCAATAATGCCCATAACTAAGTTTAGCCAAATATATTCATATTGTCTTTGACTCTATTACCCCCTGCCTCTGTGTCTTTGAGATGCTGGTCCTTTGAAATGCCCTGAGGGCGAACAAAACTCGGTCCCCATGGAGACAATGGAGCAGCTGGATTTCTGCACATGTGCCTTTGTGTCTCATCTGAGGCCTTGTCATAACTCGATCAGAAGGCCTTGCCCTGCCTTTGATCACACACACTCAGAAATGCTTGCGCACACACACATACATTCAAAGTCACTGTTTCAGTCCAGGGAAATGGATGAGGGTTCCAGTACAAAAGAATATTTGATTAGGTTATAATAACACCACATGAAAGAGAACCCCAGCAGGGTGGGGGCAGAGAGCACAGCACCCAGCGGGGACACCCCCACTGGGCACACCACGTTATTTCAAGAGAATTGGGTAATATTTGGTTGATAGGTTGATCAATGAGATTGCAACCTGTTTTCACCAACTCAAAGAGACAGCCTAAAGTTTGTTGAATTTCCAATGTGTTTTCACTATGCTTTCAACCGTCTAACAGCACAACCAATGTCTGATTTTTGATTGATTTATACACTGTGATGACTCTAATAACACAACCAAATATCAACATCAACACTGTTTCTGTAACGGCGTTCTTCGTTTGTCGCAAGAACGTCGGACCGAAATGCAGCGTGTTGGTTACTCATGTCTTTAATGAAACAAATGACAATACATGAAATAACTTATAAATACAAAAACAACAAACGGAACGTGAAAAACCTTTACAGCCTGTCTGGTGAACACTAACACAGAGACAGGAACAATCACCCACGAAATACAAAGTGAAAACCAGGCTACCTAAATACGGTTCCCAATCAGAGACAACGAGAATCACCTGACTCTGATTGAGAACCGCCTCAGGCAGCCAAGCCTATACAACACCCCTACTCAGCCGCAATCCCAAATACTACAAACCCCAATACGAAAATACAATATATAAACCCATGTCACACCCTGGCCTAACCAAATATATAACGAAAACACAAAATACAATGACCAAGGCGTGACAGTATCTATCTTCTGCTTGGATAGTTCCATCTGTGCCACTGGCTTGAATTCAAGTTTGTCTACAAATTAATGTTTCATATGTTGGATTCATGTCTCTATTACAAACCAAACTTTAAATGCACTTTAAATACTGTTTGAGTTGATTTATTCCTATTCTTTAACTTCGTTTTTTGGTTTAGATGGAGACGTGAATCCAACATACAGTGTATGTATTATTAACTTGTAGAAAAAAATTGAAATCAACCAAAGCTTGAAACCCTAGGCCTATATGTAAGGTCTATTTTTAGCTGAATCCAAAGCTGAATCATTTAAACAATAGCTGTTGATGACTTCCCAAATGCTATATATGCCTAAATAGCATAATTGATGATATATGATTGATAAAGAATTGTTACATTTAATTTACTCTGCTAAACCTTTGTAATGATTTCGATAGCAACAGCCACACCTGTTGCTGACAGGTGTATACAATTGAGCACACAGCTATGCAATCTCCATTGACAAACATTGGCAGTAGAATGTCCTGTGCTGAAGAGCTCAGTGACTTTCAACGTGGCACCGTCAAAGGATGCCACCTTTCCAACAAGTCTGTTCGTCAAATTTCTGCCCTGCTAGAGCTGCCCCGGTCAACTGTAAGTGCTGTTATTGTGAAGTGGAAACGTCTAGGAACAACAACGGCTTAGCGGCAAAGTGGTAGGCCACACAAGCTCACAGAACAGGGCCGCCGAGTGTTGAAACATGTAGCACGTCTGTCCTCGATTACAACACTCACTACCGAGTTCCAAACTGCCCGCCTGCACAAAGCGAGGCCCATGGCACTCTTGTATGGTGCAAGAGAGGTTATACAACCAGCTACAAGGGAGAGGAGTTTCAGGCTGGAGGTTAGCGCAGTCGTACGGCCGATGAGGCGGCAGAGACAAGGTGTGGTGCTTGCTGAACACAGGAGCTAGATCGTGATACTCTGGAGGAACTGATGACAGGTCTGGGGGGTTCTGGAATGGACTGAGGCACAGACAAGGCAGGAGAAAGGGCAGAATATAGACAATTAGAGTGACAAAACGTACTCCAAGTGGTAACCCTTCCAGTCGATCTGTGGGCTGTACAGCTTTAACCAAGGATGGCCCAGAACCAGAGGAGAGCGAGGGCAGTCGATTATGTGGAGACTGATCCTTTCCTGGTGATTCCCAGAGAGACACAGGATGACCAGCACAGTTCTCTCACTGATACGGGCGAGGAGCTGTCTATTGAGAGCATTGGCATCAAGGGGTAAATCGAGTGGAACAGTGTCCAGACCCAAATGGGTAACAACACCTCTCTTCGGCACCCGAGTCGATGAGGGCAGGTAGAGAAAAAGGCCGACTTTGCCATACAAGAGTGCCACCTAGAAAGGGTCTGGGGGAAGATGGACCGGTGCTTTGACTCAACAGTATATTCCCCACAACTGCTGAGGGAGGGGCAGGAGTAGCTTTAACAAAGTGACCAACCTGGCCACAGTATAGGCAGCTCCTAGTGCTGATTCACCGCTGCCTCTCCTCAGGATACAGACGGGCCCGGTCGAGCCGTGTGGGTTCGGGTCCTGCCCTCTCTCTCCGATGCTCACGAAGACGGTTGTCGATGCGGATGGCAAGAAAGATGAGCTCCTCGAGTCCATCAGGCTCATTCCTGGACACCAACTCATCCTTGATGGTCTCGGTGAGAGCGTTCTGGAATGCTCGCTGAAGGGCATCCTCATTCTAGCCGCTCTCATCGGCGAGGGTGCGAAACTCGATCGCCATCTCAGCGACACTATGGGAGCCTTGACGGAGGGACAGGAGTCGCTTGGCGGCATCCTTACCGCAGAAAGGATCGCCTCATCTCCTCCGTGAAGCTGGAGTAGGAGGAGCAGACAGGGGACTGTTTCTCCCACACAGCTGTGGCCCAAGAAAGCGCTGCTCCACTGAGGCAGTCATTCAGGAAGGAAATCTTGACCCATTCGCTAGCATAAGCATAGGGCTGTTGCTCGTGTACCAGCGAACAGTGTAACAAAAAGGCTCTGCAAGCTCTGAAGTTGCCATCGTAACGCTCAGGGGCCGGAATAAACGGCTCACGGTGCAGATGAGGCGAACTAGGGGCTGGTTGCGAGCTCTCGGCAAAGGTTCGGCCCTGTAGGTCAGACAGGCTTCGTGAAAACTCATTGATGTGCTACAGAAGGGTTTTCAGGGCTTGGTCATGTTGCTCGAGCAGGGTGCCTTGGCCGGCGAGGGTTTGGTGGAGAGGATCTGAGTCTGCTGGGTTCATGTCTTTGGCCAGATCGTACTGTCACGTGGAGCGGAACAGGTAAACCCAAGAGCAGACTCAGACTAGGAGACTGGGATAAGGTTATCAAGGTATTTATTGAAACACGGGGGTAATATTTAGTGCAGGCCTGGGGAAGCTCGGATGGGTTGCCGGAAACCAGGTGCGGAGGCTGGAGACAGGGACCAGAGTTAGAGCGGGCAGAACTGTAGCGGAGAGGAAAACAGCGGCAGGCAAGGGAAAACAGCAACAAAGGGCTAGAAACATGGGCTGACTGAGTAGATATTACGATCTAGCAGCATGGAAGAGGCAGGACTGAGTATGTGTAGAGGTCTTGATTATGGAACAGGTTGCAGCTGATGGGGATCTGCTCTGACTCCAGCACACCTGTCTCTGCCCACACAATCACACACACAGAGAGAGAGAGAGGGAGAGGGAGAGAGCACTGGGGGAGTGGCGGCAGGTCAAGGAGACACAGGATGAGCACTAGAGGGCATGGCAGGAGCAGATGTGACACATAGATTTTCCGGTTCCGGGTTGGAGCGAGCGGTCGCATCTACACTTCTGTCCGCAGGTAGTATAACTTTTCATTACATTTTCATTACATTTCATTATAGTACAACGGTTTGATTTGTCTAATCTTAGCAATTTCTTCTTAGCTAGCTACATAGCCGTCTTTGTATCAAAGATAATTGCGTAATTATCGTACTTCGTCCCTAACGTAGTCTACACTGCTATCTGCCCAGCAGCTAGCTAAGCAGCTAGCTAATGTCCACTGTCCACCAGCACTGTAGAAACTATTACACTCAACTGAACGACTCGATTAGTGTAGTGTTAGCTAGCTACATAGTTGTCTTTGCTGTCTTCGTATCCAAGATAATTGTGTAGTTTAGAGTGTGTAGACTTAGAGTGATTATCTTAATTTACCGAGGTTAGCTAGCCAGCTATTTGTCGTCCTTAACGTAGGAGATACTGCTAGCTAGCTAGCCAACAGCTAGCCAACCTCTACCGAATAGAACTTCAACTACCCGGTCAACATTCCGCTCGCTCCACAGGTAGTATCACATTTTCATTTCACTTCATTACAGTACAACGGTTTGATTTGTTTGATCGTAGCTAGCTAGCTACATAGCCGTCTAAGACAATTGTGTAGTCTAGAGCAATTTTCTAGGTTAGCTAGCCAGCTATTGTCGTTCTTTTAACGTAACGTAACGCAATCAACACTGCTAGCTAGCCAGCTAGCCCCCGAATAGCAGCACTGTAGAAACTATTACAGTACAACGGTTTGATTTGTTTGATCGTAGCTAGCTAGCTACATAGCCGTCTTTGTATCTAAGACAATTGTGTAGTCCAGAGCGATTTTCTAGGTTAGCTAGCCAGCTATTGTCGTTCTTTTAACGTAACGTAACGCAATCAACACTGCTAGCTAGCCAGCTAGCCCCCGAATAGCAGCACTGTAGAAACTATTACACTCGACGGAACGACTTGATTAGTGTAGTGTAAACATCGCAGCCACTGCCAGCTAGCCTACAAAGTCAACAACGCAGCCACTGCCAGCTAGCCTACTCCAGCAGTACTGTATCATTTCAATCATTTTAGTCAATAAGATTCTTAACTTTCTGAACATTCGAGACGTGTAGTCCACTTGTCATTCCAATCTCCTTTGCATTAGCGTAGCCTCTTCTGTAGCCTGTCAACTATGTGTCTATCTATCCCTGTTCTCTCCTCTCTGCACAGACCATACAAACGCACATCAGTACGACCAATCTGGTGGTCCCAGCGCGCACGACCCACGTGGAGTTCCAGGTCTCCGGTAGCCTCTGGAACTGCCGATCAATGCGGCCAACAAGGCAGAGTTCATCTCAGCCTATGCCTCCTCCAGTCCCCGACTTCTTGGCACTGACGGAAACATGGATCACCACAGATAACACTGCTACTCCTACTGCTCTCTTTGTCCGCCCACGTGTTCTCGCACACCCCGAGAGCTTCTGGTCAGCGGGGTGGTGGCACCGGGATCCTCATCTCTCGCAAGTGGTCATTCTCTCTTCTCCCCTTACCCATCTGTCTATCGCCTCCTTTGAATTCCATGCTGTCACAGTTACCAGCCCTTTCAAGCTTAACATCCTTATCATTTATCGCCCTCCAGGTTCCCTCGGAGAGTTCATCAATGAGCTTGATGCCTTGATAAGCTCCTTTCCTGAGGACGGCTCACCTCTCACAGTCCTGGGCGACTTCAACCTCCCCACGTCTACCTTTGACTCATTCCTCTCTGCCTCCTTCTTTCCACTCCTCTCCTCTTTGACCTCACCCTCTCACCTTCCCCCTACTCACAAGGCAGGCAATACGCCTGACCTCATCTTTACTAGATGCTGTTCTTCCACTAACCTCATTGCAACTCCCTCCAAGTCTCCGACCACTACCTTGTATCCTTTTCCCTCTCGCTCTCATCCAACACTTCCCACACTGCCCCTACTGGATGGTATCGCGCCGTCCCAACCTTCGCATCTCTCCCCCGCTACTCTCTCCTCTTCCATCCTATCATCTCTTCCCTCTGCTCATACCTTCTCCAACCTATCTCCTGATTCTGCCTCCTCAACCCTCCTCTCTTCCCTTTCTGCATCCTTTGACTCTCTATGTCCCCCTATCCTCCAGGCCGGCTCGGTCCTCCCCTCCCGCTCCGTGGCTCGACGACTCATTGCGAGCTCACAGAACAGAGCTCCGGGCAGCCGAGCGGAAATGGAGGAAAACATGCGGACCTGGCATCCTTTCACTCCCTCCTCTCTACATTTTCCTCCTCTGTCTCTGCTGCTAAAGCCACTTTCTACCACTCTAAATTCCAAGCATCTGCCTCTAACCCTAGGAAGCTCTTTGCCACCTTCTCCTCCCTCCTGAATCCTCCTCCCCCTCCCCCCCTCCTCTCTGCAGATGACTTCGTCAACCATTTTGAAAAGAAGGTCGACGACATCCGATCCTCGTTTGCTAAGTCAAACGACACCGCTGGTTCTGCTCACACTGCCCTACCCTGTGCTCTGACCTCTTCTCCCCTCTCTCTCCAGATGAAATCTCGCTTCTTGTGACGGCCGGCCGCCCAACAACCTGCCCGCTTGACCCTATCCCCTCCTCTCTTCTCCAGACCATTTCCGGAGACCTTCTCCCTTACCTCACCTCGCTCATCAACTCATCCCTGACCGCTGGCTACGTCCCTTCCGTCTTCAAGAGAGCGAGAGTTGCACCCTTCTGAAAAAACCTACACTCGATCCCTCCGATGTCAACAACCACAGACCAGTATCCCTTCTTTCTGAACGTGCCGTCCTTGGCCAGCTCTCCTGCTATCTCTCTCAGAATGACCTTCTTGATCCAAATCAGTCAGGTTTCAAGACTAGTCATTCAACTGAGACTGCTCTTCTCTGTATCACGGAGGCGCTCCGCACTGCTAAAGCTAACTCTCTCTCCTCTGCTCTCATCCTTCTAGACCTATCGGCTGCCTTCGATACTGTGAACCATCAGATCCTCCTCTCCACCCTCTCCGAGTTGGGCATCTCTGCCCACGCTATTGCGTCCTACCTGACAGGTCGCTCCTACCAGGTGGCGTGGCGAGAATCTGTCTCCTCACCACGCGCTCTCACCACTGGTGTCCCCCAGGGCTCTGTTCTAGGCCCTCTCCTATTCTCGCTATACACCAAGTCACTTGGCTCTGTCATAACCTCACATGGCGAGCATCTCTGCATGTCTGGCAGACATATCAGTGTGGATGACGGATCACCACCTCAAGCTGAACCTCAGCAAGACGGAGCTGCTCTTCCTCCCGGGAAGGACTGCCCGCTCCATGATCTCGCCATCACGGTTGACAACTCCATTGTGTCCTCCTCCCAGAGCGCTAAGAACCTTGACGTGATCCTGGACAACACCCTGTCGTTCTCAACCAACATCATGGCGGTGGCCCGTTCCTGTAGGTTCATGCTCTACAACATCCGCAGAGTGACCCTGCCTCACACAGGAAGCGGCGCAGGTCCTAATCCAGGCACTTGTCATCTCCCGTCTGGATTACTGCAACTCGCTGTTGGCTTGGCTCCCTGCCTGTGCCATTAAACCCTGAACGCCGCAGCCCGTCTGGTGTTCAACCTTCCCAAGTTCTCTCACGTCACCCCGCTCCTCCGCTCTCTCCACTGGCTTCCTACGGAGCTGTGAGGGGAACGGCACCGCAGTACCTCCAGGCTCTGATCAGGCCCTACACCCAAACAAGGGCACTGCGTTCATCCACCTCTGGCCTGCTCGCCTCCCTACCACTGAGGAAGTACAGTTCCCGCTCAGCCCAGTCAAAACTGTTCGCTGCTCTGGCCCCCCAATGGTGGAACAAACTCCCTCACGACGCCAGGACAGCGGAGTCAATCACCACCTTCCGGAGACACCTGAAACCCCACCTCTTCAAGGAATACCTAGGATAGGATAAGTAATCCTTCTCACCCCCCCTTAAATGATTTAGATGCACTATTGTAAAGTGGCTGTTCCACTGGATGTCAGAAGGTGAATTCACCAATTTGTAAGTCGCTCTGGATAAGAGCGTCTGCTAAATGACTTAAATGTAAATGTAAATGTAAATAATCCTCTGGTTGAAATTTCACTCTCAAAACAACAGTTTTGATGACTTTTTAAAAATACAATATTTTTTCCACATAGATTCCACGTCACAATATGTTGACAAATTCCATTGTAATGTAATTCCATTGAATTGTAAGAACTTACAATTCCATTGTAAGTAATATACTACTGCAACTTCCGACGCCGACAGAGATGGCCGCCTCGCTTCGCGTTCCTAGGAAACTATGCAGTTTTTTGTTGTTTTTTTACGTGTTATTTCTTACATTAGTACCCCAGGTCATCTTAGGTTTCATTACATACAGTCGAGAAGAACTACTGAATATAAGAGCAGCGTCAACTCACCATCAGTACGACCAAGAATATGACTTTCGCGAAGCGGATCCTGTGTTCTGCATTTCACCCAGGACAACGGAATGGATCCCAGCCGGCGAGCCAAAAACGACTCCGTAAAAGAGGGAAATGAGGCGGTTTTCTGGTCAGACTCCAGAGACGGGCACATCATGCACCACTCCCTGGCATTCTTCTCGCCAATGTCCAGTCTCTTGACAACAAGGTTGATGAAATCCGAGCAAGGATAGCATTCCAGAGGGACATCAGAGACTGTAACGTTCTTTGCTTCACGGAAACATGGCTCACTGGAGAGACGCTATCGGAGTCGGTGCAGCCAGCGTGTTTCTCCACGCATCGCGCCGACAGAAACAAACATCTTTCTGGTAAGAAGAGGGGCGGGGGCGTATGCCTTATGGCTAACGAGACATGGTGTGATCACAGAAACATACAGGAACTCAAATCCTTCTGTTCACCTGATTTAGAATTCCTCACAATCAAATGTCGACCGCATTATCTACCAAGAGAATTATCTTCGATTATAATCACAGCCGTATATATTCACCCCCAAGCAGACACATCGATGGCTCTGAACGAACTTTATTTGACTCTTTGCAAACTGGAATCCATACATCCTGAAGCTGCATTCATTGTAGCTGGGGATTTTAACAAGGCTAATCTGAAAACAAGACTCCCTAAATTGTATCAGCATATCGATTGCGCAACCAGGGCTGGCAAAACCTTGGATCATTGTTATTCTAACTTCCGCAATGCATATAAGGCCCTGCCCCGCACTCCTTTCGGAAAAGCTGACCACGACTCCATTTTGTTGATCCCTGCCTACAGACAGAAACTAAAACAAGAAGCTCCCACGCTGAGGTCTGTCCAACGCTGGTCCGACCAAGCTGATTCCACACTCCAAGACTGCTTCCATCACGTGGACTGGGATATGTTTCGTATTGCGTCAGACAACAACATTGACGAATACGCTGATTCCGTGTGCGAGTTCATTAGAACGTGCGTTGAAGATGTTGTTCCCATAGCAACGATTAAAACATTCCCAAACCAGAAACCGTGGATTGATGGCAGCATTCGGGTGAAACTGAAAGCGCGAACCACTGCTTTTAATCAGGGCAAGGTGACTGGAAACATGACCGAATACAAACAGTGCAGCTATTCCCTCCGCAAGGCAATCAAACAAGCTAAGCGTCAGTATAGAGACAAAGTAGAATCTCAATTCAACGGCTCAGACACAAGAGGTATGTGGCAGGGTCTACAGTCAATCACGGTCTACAAAAAGAAAACCAGCCCAGTCACAGATCAGGATGCCTTGCTCCCAGGCAGACTAAATAAGTTTTTTGCCCGCTTTGAGGACAATACTGTGCCACTGACACGGCCTGCAACGAAAACATGCGGACTCTCCTTCACTGCAGCCGAGGTGAGTAAAACATTTAAACGTGTTAACCCTCGCAAGGCTGCAGGCCCAGACGGCATCCCCAGCCGCGCCCTCAGAGCATGCGCAGACCAGCTGGCTGGTGTGTTTACAGACATATTCAATCAATCCCTATCTCAGTCTTCCCACATGCTTCAAGAGGGCCACCATTGTTCCTGTTCCCAAGAAAGCTAAGGTAACTGAGCTAAACGACTACCGCCCCGTAGCACTCACTTCCGTCATCATGAAGTGCTTTGAGAGACTAGTCAAGGACCATATCACCTCCACCCTACCTGACACCCTCGACCCACTCCAATTTGCTTACCGCCCAAATAGGTCCACAGACGATGCAATCTCAACCACACTGCACACTGCCCTAACCCATCTGGACAAGAGGAATATCTATGTGAGAATGCTGTTCATCGACTACAGCTCGGCATTTAACACCATAGTACCCTCCAAGCTCGTCATCAAGCTCGAGACCCTGGGTCTCGACCCCGCCCTGTGCAACTGGGTACTGAACTTCCTGACGGGCCGCCCCCAGGTTGTGAGGGTAGGCAACAACATCTCCACCCCGCTGATCCTCAACACTGGGGTCCCACAAGGGTGCGTTCTGAGCCCTCTCCTGTACTCCCTGTTCACCCACGACTGCGTGGCCACACACGCCTCCAACTCAATCATCATGTTTGCGGACGACACAACAGTGGTGGGCTTGATTACCAACAACGACGAGACGGCCTACAGGGAGGAGGTGAGGGCCCTCGGAGTGTGGTGTCAGGAAAATAACCTCACACTCAACATCAACAAAACTAAGGAGATGATTGTGGACTTCAGGAAACAGCAGAGGGAACACCCCTATCCACATCGATGGAACAGTAGTGGAGAGGGTAGTAAGTTTTAAGTTCCTCGGCATACACATCACAGACAAACTGAATTGGTCCACCCACACAGACAGCATCGTGAAGAAGGCGCAGCAGCGCCTCTTCAACCTCAGGAGGCTGAAGAAATTCGGCTTGTCACCAAAAGCACTCACAAACTTCTACAGATGCACAATCGAGAGCATCCTGGCGGTCTGTATCACCGCCTAGTACGGCAACTGCTCCGCCCACAACCGTAAGGCTCTCCAGAGGGTAGTGAGGTCTGCACAACGCATCACCGGGGGCAAACTACCTGCCCTCCAGGACACCTACACCACCCGATGTTACAGGAAGGCCATAAAGATCATCAAGGACAACAACCACCCGAGCCACTGCCTGTTCACCCCGCTATCATCCAGAAGGCGAGGTCGGTACAGGTGCATCAAAGCTGGGACCGAGAGACTGAAAAACAGCTTCTATCTTAAGGCCATCAGACTGTTAAAAAGCAACCACTAACAAGTGGCTGCTGCCAACACACTGACTCAACTCCAGCCACTTTAATAATGGGAATTGATGGGAAATGATGTAAAATATATCACTAGCCACTTTAAACAATGCTACCTAATATAATGTTTACATACCCTATATTATTCATCTCATATGTATACGTATATACTGTACTCTATAAAATCTACTGCATCTTTATGTAATACATGTATCACTAGCCACTTTAACTATGCCACTTTGTTTACATACTCATCTCATATGTATATACTGTACTCGATACCATCTACTGTATCTTGCCTATGCTGCTCTGTACCATCACTCATTCATATATCTTTATGTACATATTCTTTGTCCCCTTACACTTGTGTGTATAAGACAGTAGTTTTAGAATTGTTAGTTAGATTACTTGTTTTAGTTAGATTACTTGTTGGTTATTACTGCATTGTCGGAACTAGAAGCACAAGCATTTCGCTACACTCGCATTAACATCTGCTAACCATGTGTATGTGACAAATAAAATTTGATTTGATTTGATTTAACCAGTTTGTGGCCAGTGGGCCTCACAGGTTAGCAATGAGTAACCAATGAGGCTAACCAAGGAGTTAGAGCTTTCCTTGGTTAGCATTATCACAATAAATAAATATTCTCTGTTCATACTTTCCTGTCTCAAGGTAGAATTTTCTGTCCGTCTTGGTTGTGCTTCTAACCTGCACATTTTAGGGGTTCAAGCAGCAAAGCTCAGAGAAACGCTATTATATTTCACAGTGGTCATTATTATCTAAACACCTTCTTGTACATGGTGGAATCATTCATATTTCCCACTGAACCAGGTTTTTTTTCTACTTTTTGGGGAGGAAGGGCACCAATACATGTAGGCCTATTGTCAAGAACTTTCAAGTGAAGAATTTCTCTTTAACCCTGTGTTTGCTCATAATATGAGAGAGGAAATATGAGGACAGTGCCTTCACACTTCAACAAAGGAGGTTCATATTTGTGCCCATGCAACTCATTTTTTCTTCTTCTTTGTACATGCTTGTTTGACACAATGGTAAATTGCCGCCTATCTATTACCAACAAGGCTTGTTCTTGCATACTGATAGATCATTCTTCTTATGTTACGGGCAATAGCTCACACCCCCTCCCCTTCTATCGTATGAGTGGTTTAAAGTTTCTCCTCTCCAACTCTGATTGGTCGACCAACTTGTGCTCACGGGCAAAAACTTCAGACGACTCTTCTCTTTACGCACTACCATCAGGGAGGCAGAGTAAAAGTAGGGACAGTCCGTTTAAAAGTGTAACTGAAAGTATCTTATCTTTTCATCAAGAAAAGGAGGCTACCACGCTATGGAGGTTGTCGAGAAAAGCAAAATACAATTCAAGTAGACAGGAATAGTGGAGATTCCCATGCGTAAAGGTTGAAGGGACGGCATCTTTGGAACATTAACTTAAAAAAAATCTAAGTCGTAACACCTACCGAAGGAAATGGCTATTTCTTGGATTTACAAAGTTTGGATCCTGCTACTACCCATTTTTGATAGCGCTGTGTCCAGTTATTCCGAAGACCAATGTAGCTGGCGAGGGAGGCAAGTATAACTTTTATAACGGTTTATTCAAGTTTCATTTTGTTTCATGGAGAACCATTCACATTGTTTTATATAGTTAGGTGCAAAATAACGTTTTGTTCCGGTTCTACCTTAGTTGAAACAAATCGATACAGGTTTTGGGCGCAATTAAATGTTTCCAGTGTCTTGCAACAAAGTATTGCGCCTTGGCTTCCAGTCTTGCAGAGTGAGCAAGAGAGAGGAGAGAGTTATGCCGTTATTATAACGGTTTTATGTGTGCACAGGGGAAATTACTTGTCGTTTTTTGGAAAATTATGATTTAAAATTCATTTTATAAAACCAAATTCTAGGCCATGTTTTATAGATAAAATGACCTACACTATGTAAATTCAGACACATTTTTAAATGGCACTGACGGCCGCATTTGGTGACCAATAGGTAGCGCTACTTCTTTTTGAATGCAAATGGATACCTCAGTTTAATGTGTATTTTGAAAGCATGTTTTAATCGTTTTCAAAGGATGCACTTAAAATGAGTGAAACGCACTGCAATGAAAATCTCCAGCTGAAAAGGTTAATCTGTTCTCATCCAATTTAGCCAGAATTATTTGTTTATTTATTATTTTTCAAGCTTTCCCCCAGTCCCTCTCAAAGTTGCCCACATCTAAAGCCTATACCCAAACCACACATCCTGCAATGTTCAGTGCAATTTCCGTAATGGGTTTCGACCAAAGATGTATATACACCCTGGATTGATAATGATAGAATTGGACATTGACGAGGCTTTGAAACCACCTGGCAGCGATATTGGCACTTCCCATTTGGAGCAGTCCTCCATAGGAATGAATGGAATTCTACAGCATTTCAGTTATCAAGGACACATTTTTTTTATGGCCAGTGGGGACAGTAACATCACTAAAATAAGAAATAAATGTGATTTTTAATTTATGTTTAGCTCATATAATATAATTTAAAAGTGTGCATTACAGTGTCTGTAATATAAAAATGTGTCAAAAACAAATGTAGACATCAATAAATGCATTTATATAGCTTCCAGATTTTTTTTTACAATGAAGAGTACCAAGATGGCTATGCGGTGGACTCAATACAGCGCCCCCTGTTTGTCATCCAGAGTTTATATACATCATTGGTTTATAAAAATGGCACCACATCCTAGAAAGTGACTCCAATTTTAGCCAAGAGGACAACTTCTGAAGACGAGTCTGTCTAGCTTGGAGGTTATAGGCGATGAAGTCCAATTATGTAACTTGGTCTCCCTTTTCTCTCTCTCCCTCTTTCCATCCCACAGTGGTCTGTCCCAGCAGCCAGGCAGTGTGGAGCAGATATCCCTCCACTGCTCGGAGGGTGCTCTGGACTGGCTCTACCCTAAGGGAGCGCTTCGCCTCACCCTGTCCCCCAGGTTGACTTCTGCGGCGGTGGGGCCGGGGGGCAGCAGCTCAGGCCTGATCACGGCCTGCGTCAAGCCCTCAGAGCACTTCCACGGGGCCCAGCTCTACTTGGAGAGAGACGGGCTCCTGGAGCTCCTGGTAGGGGACCGTCTGGAGACGTCTCCCCCACCCCGGGTGCGCTGCTTCAGCCGCTTGCCCGGCGAGAAGGTAGCCCTCTTCCTCCAGGCCACGCCTCACCAGGACATCAGCCGCCGCATTGCATCGTTCCGCTATGAGCTGCGAGGTGATTGGACGGCACGTCTGTCACTCGACTCGAACCCCATCATCAGTAATGAAGGTGAGTTGGAACGAGGAGGGAGGCAGCCATGCTAGGTCAGTCTGGGTTCTGGAAGGGTCACATTTGGGCTCAAATAGATACACATAAAATATTTATCTTAATACAAAGCAAGGAAAAGACCGTGTTGAATTTGTTTGTGAATATGCTCCCTGAGGGTTGATGGGCCTAACAAACCACTTTTAGAATTTGTTTTAGCTCAGATTCTATAACTAAATTCTCTTCTCACCCACATGCTTCCAGTAATTATTTTAGCATGGATCTCTGAATCATATTAAATTCTGGCAACCCCCCCCTTAAATATGTTTCCTCGCTCTTAAGCAAAAACAGACCTTTTTGGGGGGTTAATTTTCAGTTTTCTCTGTGTCCAGGCAGAGTAGAGTGGGGGAAGTGTCCTCTAGTTTCCCTGGACACATAGGTCTACAGACCCTGTCGCCAGGTTCAGTTTTGAAAGGGAGTGGAGAGAGGCAGAGAAAGAAAGAGAGGGAGGAGGGTTAGCGGGACAAAAGCCCAGTATGTGAGGCCTTCTCTCCAGAGCCCGGAGCTCCTTTCATTGGAGCCTTCGCATGAGTGTTCTGGGATTACTGCCGTTGCCTTGGCGACAGGGAGGCCTCAGCTGAGATGCTACCCTCATTTGTTGAGCTGCCCCTCTGTAGGGAGGCTTGGCTCTAAGAATACACCCCCTCTCCGCTCAAGAGTCTACACACACGTACACACACACTGGCTGGGCATGGGGGGAGGTTTGCTCTATGGCCAGGGAGAAGGAAGGAATCTCATTTATCAGACTTTTTCACTAAGAAGGGGAATGTGTGGAGGGGGCAGCTTGGAGGGGTGGTGGTGAACTTCTTGGAACTTTAAAAAATGCCAGGGTGTTTTCTTTTTTTCAGTGCAGTCATTTCAATGCAGCCACAGTTTGGTGTTTTTGTTTCGCTATGTGTTCCTTTTCTGTGGCCATCTGTGGACTGGGTCCTTGTATGAAACAGAGGAGGATTTGCTGTATTTTAGTTTCCTCTTTTAAAGTGATAAACAGCTGTGATTGAAGCCGCCACAACTCCTAGAAAAGAAGTAAGTGCCTTCTGAAAAAGTGTAGAAGTGTAGCTTAGCCCATTTAAATCTTTTGAAGTTTTCCACCCTCCTCTGTTGCCCTTGTCTGGTTGGCTTTGATGAGGTGTGGGTGCAGACACCCTAGCAGGGTCTAGGGGGAAAGTGGGGGTGGGAGGTAGGTGGGCTGTTTAATTTCATTTGGCTTTAAAAATGTCTGGGGCCATTGGAGTTTCACTGGCCTTCCTCTTCAAATCGTAAAAGTAGCAACTGTCTGAAAGAACACTGCAGTTGGTCCGTGTGTGTGTATGTCCTTACACTGATTTGTTCTATTCGCATCATGCCTCCAGAGCATTTGATCTTTGTTGTAAGCTCGTCTCCACCCTCCTTTAAGTCTCCTTTCAAGTGTGCAACAGGATAGGTTAGAGCTCAACGCGTTTGTAATATAAAGCTTTTAAATATTATAACTTGTTTTGTTTTTTTTAGGTATTATGCGGTTTACAACATCACGAGGGAGTAAAAACATTTGAATGAGGATGTAATTAGTGTTTGTTTGATTAGCGGAGTTCTCCAATTGACCCTCTCTTTTTTTTTCTTCCCCTTCTTCCTCCCCCTCTCTTCCCAGGTGCCTGCAGACCCTGTAACAACACAGAGCTCCTTATGGCCGTCTGCACCAGTGACTTTGGTGAGTTCTCCTCTTTTACAACCTCCTGTTTTGTTGTCTGGGCTGCCATATAACAATAAAACAACACGAGTCAGACCAGGAACAGTTTGGTGTCTTACTGAATTTCGTCCTCCATTTCATGTAGATTCAATACAACATGGCAAGAAAAGCCATTGAGTTGCAGAGAAAAAAAAGATAATGATTTTGTGTCAGGATTGAGGAACTACAAATCGGTTGTGTTGAATTAGCTGAAAGTAGGGGTAACACAGGTCTGGTGTAAATATAAATCCTCCCCCCTCTGAACTACTTAATTTATGCAGAGGTCAAAGGTGAAACAGCATTACTTTAGCCTCTCTAGTTCCCTGAAGTTCCCCTAAACCCCCACTCCTCAAGGCACTGTAGTGGAATAATCTCCCCCCACCCTAGACAGTGCAGTGGACTAATCCGCATGGCTCTAATTGAGCCGTAATCAGGCTTAGTGGCAGCCCTTTGGCAACATAAAGTCAGTGGGATTACAGAACTGTCCCAGGCAGCTCTCCATACCAATTTCACTGACTCTAATGTTAGCCTCTGGTGGGTTAGGATTCTAGTTACTTGTTTAGTACTTCAGCTGTTTTTTGGCAGCTAAAGCGTGGCAGGTATTTTCCCATTGATTACCAATATTGTGTTTTTAGAATGGGAACAACAAGTATTGAAGAACATTACATCCATTCAACAGATGTTAACCATCCACCATCTTAGTCCACATTTAGTTTAACTATGATTGTCGTATTTGTAACAACTGCTACAAACGAATTGGGTCAATAGAGCTTTTGACTAACCAGTTTGTCTCTTCTACCCACAGTGGTGCGTGGTAACATCAAGGCAGTGGACGAGGACAGTGAGCTACGGGCGGCTGTAATCAAAGTCAGCGCTACCCGAGTGTTCCGCCAGAAATACACCCTGTTTACCGGGACCGGCCGTTTGACCCGCACGGGCGAGATCAGGACCCTGCTGCAGTGCGGTGTCCGGCCTGGGGTAGGCAGCTTCCTCTTCACCGGCCGCGTCCACTTCGGCGAGGCATGGTTGGGCTGCGCCCCCCGCTACAAGGACTTCCTCCAGGCCTACGCTCAGGCCAAGTTGGCCCAGCAGCTACCCTGTGAAATGGCTGTGGACTGACCCGAGCCACCCCAAATCCCACCTGACTACTCCCCTGAATGAGGCTGTCCTGTGAGGCAAGCCCTAACTCGATCAGCCCCCCCCTTGCCTGTCATTTGGTTTGCCATACCTCAGAGTGAAAGGTGAGGAAGATGGAAGCCTATCCGATGATGCAGCTGTGGGTCGACCCTGCCATGAAGGTCCCGTTGGATGCAGTCTTCCCCCAAAGACTGAGGAGTTGGGCATGGACATTTGTAGCACCATTCCCAGTGCAATATACAGTCCTGTTAAAATATGAAGGACACTGTGGACGAGATGAGATTAAAGCATTTGGCACAGGACACATTTTCCAAAAATGCTTATTCAGAATTCTCACAAGAGCTTTCTGTAACAACAAGCAGACATTTGTCAGGAATGGATTCAGAGCTATTGAGTGTGAATTTGTGTCTTTTAAACTCAGGGAAATATGTGGAAAATTCTGTGGTGAAGTTACCATCTATTTGGAAGTCACGTAATTGTTATCCCAGTGTTCAAGTACAAGGCTGTTGTTTTTCTATGGTGGTCTTCAAAATGGCCACTCATTTTCCTTCAATGTTTTGTTTCGGAAAACTGGGGGAAATCTATCCTTTTGTGTCCAACATTTTCTCACAATTTTATAGTTGAAAGAAACAATGGGGGACTATTCTCAGTGTTGCAATTATTTATTGGAGATTAGGGTGGGTCTTTCTTTATTCAAGGATTTAAAAAAAAAAATCGTAATTTGCACTAATAAGGGAAAGGGAATGATCTGGAAAGTCTGATGCTGCAAGCAATGAAAACCAAATGAAAACCTGACTATATGTAGCGTAGAAGAGGAGTGATCAGAACGTAATAAATGTACAGATATTGCTAGCGCATGATAGCGCTACACTAGGGTTAGCACATGTTAACGCTAGGCTAGCACATATTAATGCTAGGCTTGGGCTAGCGCATGTTAGCGCTAGGCTAAAGCTTGCACCGCAGGTTCAAAGCACGATAAACTCTGCAAACTAGTGATGAACGTGCTTTTACGACAATAGCCAACTCTGAGATTATTATTTTTTCGAAGTACACACAAGGCAATTCTGCCTTTTTGAACCCTGTTTAAATATTTTCTGCAGATTTATAATACAGTTTACTTCAAGACTTCATTGTGATATCTCAGTTTGGTTGAAAACTTTTGTTACCTTTTAATATGCTGTCTGAGAAACATTGATTTTAATATTTGAAAACCCCTTATTTCGAGTTTACCATAATTACGTTACAACAGTGTTGCCCGTTACAGCCATTTCGTAGCTATTCATACCTATTTTGTAACTGTAAGCCTAAGAGAAAAGCTGTCTGCAAAAAACAAGCTGCAAAATACTACCAAAACATATAATGAGATGCTATAAGGTTTACTGGTCCAGATTTATGTCATTGTTCAAAGTTAAATAATTGTGTTTATTGAGTACCACAGTATGAGTCATAAAACCCGGAAAATGAGTCATAAAACCTGGAAATGATTCCAATCGTTTTTTCACCATAAATGTTTCCATCTGAGATTTTACAGACCCATATAGGGTCTGTATTTCGTATAGGCTTTTTTGATAACATTTTGATAACCGCGCAAATGTAACTTTTATTAATCATTTGCATAGCACATTCTTGAAAGTAAATTGAGGCAAATACATTGATAAAACTCACCTCGTCCGGGAGGGAATTACACAGCTATCAAAACGTTACTGTCAAATTCACAATGTGAAAAATTAATGGCGGAAATTCCATTGGAACCATAACCATTGTGGCGGACTATGGGAGTTTGGCGGGAAATGTTTCAAGTTTGTGGGACTGCAACTGCTGACAACAGCAATATTCCCCTCAATGAATGTCCATTGGGATATGTCTCAAAGTTGGCAGAAGCAGTTGCATCCAGTAGCTACCTAACTTTCACAAGCATATGTCCGAAATGTTGATAGCCATGTTGAGCCGTGAAAAACAATTTAGTCCGGCCTCCTGAGGGACGCAGCAGTCTAAGGCACTGCATCACAATGCTAGAGGCACCACTACAGACCCTTGATCTATCCCAAGATCGAAAAAGGGGGTGAAATTAAAAAACAAAAATACAATTTAGTCCAAATATCAATAATTAATTCTTACAGCAGTATTAAAGGTATTTGCGTGATACTCTTTCAAACAGCTTTGGGGTTAGCAGTAAGCATCTCTAGACTAGCATGCAAAAGGAACAAAACATTCATATCCATGGCCATGATGGCTAGTCAAGTTACGTTGTCTTATGTGTACTAAATGGATGAAGGGAGCAGTTAACACCAAATTAAGTTGATGTGCTGGAGCGGTATGTACACAAAAAGCCGAAAACTGCAATGCTTGCTGATATTGTCAATTGTTTCTATGTGAGTGTAATTTTGTGTTAATACCAATGTGAATGTTATTATGTATATAAGAAATTCTAGAAACAAAAAAAAAAACAACTTATGGAGGAAAGTGTTTGTATGTGGTCTGTGATATTTAAAGGCTGAAAAGCACATTTGAATGTTATGGATTTTTTTTATTTTATTTTTAATCTTTGCATGGTTGCCTCTTCCACCAACTATATAGTAAAGTTACATGGTTGTATAGTTATATAGTTGTCATCTCTCATGCACACATCTTAAAACAAGTCACACTACAGATGACCATGGTTGAACAACATGTCCTTATATTTCATTACATGGATTTAAACCCACAACCTCTAGTTGTCACTTAGATATATTTGGGATAAGGGTCTGAGACTTTTACAACAATGTTAAATCTCTATATGTGTCCTTAGGGGGCCCAAGACGAATGGCTTGAAATAAAGCTAGATAGAGCGAGAGATTTAGAGGAGTGGAAACAGACACTGGGGGCGGCAGGGAGGGAGGGAGGAAAAGGACGGTTGGAATTGTGTTGTGCTCCGACTCCCATTTTCAGGATTCAGGAAGCAATAAATTCTCAATAAGGGAGCGGGACGGAGGAGCAGAGGTGCCACACAGTCGCTCACTGTGTCCTCATGGCAGTTTGACAGGTTTAAAGGGCTATACACTCCCTCTCAACCAACAGAAAACAAGACTGAGCACATATATACTTTCACACTCGGAGTATGGTTACCAGGACTCTAAATGAAAAATGTTCATTAGTAACACAGGTGTGCCCAACTTCGGAGCACAACATAAAATATAGGAGCACCGGAAAATACAATTGTTCTAATCGATTGAGATATAGCCTTTATGAATTCGAGGTACTTCTGAAATAGTGGTGTCATTTAAGCCTGGACTTCTGGCGCTTCAGCCCCGGATGTTTTCCATCAAGCCCCGAACCTTTTGATGGTAAATAATTTTTTACAATTTCTGTCTGATATGAGTTTCCATAACTACACATCACTTGCACTTTGCAAATTAATTATTATAAAAAATTTTACTGACAAATTTCTATGACAAAAATAAACAATACAATATACTGCTCTAGGCAGTAGCAGGTATTGCAAGTAGCCCCTGGAGTGACACGGTGCCTGCTGTGAATGGTCGAGATTTCACAACTCAGTGGACTGCTCACGTCCATGTACCCCTCCTCCACCCCTACAGCACCTGTTCGATGTCAACGACATCACTCAGCAAAACACCTGTCACTCAGTCAGAGTCTACGGCATAGCACAGGGCAAATATAGATATTCCTGAACTTCTGAAAGAGTGTCCAAAAAAACAAGCAGGTTGAGGCAGCAGTGAATGAGACGGCAGAACAGACAGAAAGTGAAAGTTCAGCAGCAGCAGAGTTAGCAACACTACAGGTTTGTGCACGGTTGTTGGTAGCTTATTAGCCAGTCTTCCCTAGCATAAGGAATGTTCCTGCTAATGAGATGGTGTGGTAGCGCTCAGCATCCTAACGATATTGGTTGTCAGTCAGAGTTATTTAACAGTATATTGTGAATGGCAAGCTACGGATGTTGATATAAGTCATGATATTAGGAAGACGTTTTTTTATTTCCAGCGAGTGTATTTGCTGCGTTTCGTTTCTGTAGCTAGCTTGGTTAGCAAGTCCAATACATAGGCCCTTAAGATATGTTTCCTCAAATGTTATGTCATCTAAAAATCTCACATTAGCTGGTTGAACTAACGAAATGAATCATCGAGGTCTTGTAACCTATTCAATTTCTAAAGGTACATTTTATGGCTCATGTATTTTTATGTTGATTAAGCCTAGGGACTATGTAGCTTCTTATCTATCATGTTTGGAGTGGTGTTGCGCTGTTATGCGGAAACTTCAACTGTTTACAATTGCCCTGGTTGTGTCCGTAACTTTAAAGAGCAACTGCCCCTAAAAAACAACTTCTCTTTTAGAGAACAGCCTTTGGTGGCATCGATGAGTCAGAAACATTTATTCTACTGTCAAAATTGACCACAAAGTGTACCGTGTAAATAGGTTAATTTTGGTCATATATTCAGTCTTGTCCAAAACGTTGTTTTGTGAGACTGATGGTTGTGACTGCATCACAAAGTAAATGAAGGTTGGGTTTGTTTCAATTTGGAGTGCAACTGCACGTGACCCGATGCCTGTGATAAATTTGGGTTTACTTTGGATAGCCCTATGGGGCTAGTTAGGGACCAACGGTAAATTACACAATGCATATGGGACATTGTTCAAATTCCAATAGCTCCAAATTTCAATTAATTAGAAACCTAAAACCAACTATACATTTTAGAAATTCATATGCAAATATTGAAAGCATTTAATGAGAAAACTAAAAGGTGTTCAACACGAAAATATTGTCTCATTTACAGAGCCTTTGGAAAGTAATCAGACCCCTTGACTTTTTACACATTTTGTTACGTTACAGCCTTATTATAAAATTGATTAAAAAAAGAAAGAATCCTCAGCACTCTACACTCAATACCCCATTATGACAAAGCGAAAACAGGTGGTTCGAAATTTCAGCAAATTTGTACACATTAATTAAACATTTAAAACAGAAATAACTTCAGATCCACTGCTATGAGACTTGAAATTGAGCTCAGGTTAATCCTGTTTCCATCATCCTTGAGATGTTTCTACAACTTGATTTGAGTCCACCTGTGTTAAAATCAATTGATTGGACATGATTTGTATATAAGGTCCCACAGTTGACAGTGCATGTCAGAGCAAAAACCAAGCCATGAGGTTGAAAAATTGTCTGTAGTGCTCCAAGACAAAATTGTGTTGAGGCACTGATCTGGGGATGGATACAAAACAATTCTGCAGCATTGAAGGTCCCCAAGAACACAGTGGCCTCCATCATTCTTAAATGTAAGAAGTGTGGAACAAACAAGACTCTTCTTTGAGCTGGCCACCTGGCCAAACTGAGCAATCGGGGGAGAAGGGCCTTGTTCAGGGAGATGACCAAGAACTCGAGGGTCACTCTGACAGAGCTCTAGAGTTACTCTGTGGAGATGGGAGAACCTTCCAGAAGGACAACTATCTCTGCAGCCCTCCACCAATCAGGCCTTTATGGTAGTGTCCATACTGAAACCACTCTTCGGTAAAAGGCAAATGACAGCCCGCTTGGAGTTTGCCAAAAGGCACCGGAAGACTCACAGACCATGAGAAACAAGATTCTCTGCTCTGATAAAATCACGATTGAACTCTTTGGCCTGGATGCCAAGCGGCACGTCTGGAGGAAACCTGGCAGTAAGATGGCACCGGCAGATATGGCATCTCTGCTTCTAGCTCCTAAGCAATTTTGCGGTATTTCGTTTTTTTTGTGTTTTGTTTTCTTTAATTAATTATTTGCCCTATTTTTGGAGGTTATTACTACATACAGCCAGAAATAACTTTTGGATATCAGAGCGGCAGTAACTCACCAGCATTAAGACCAGGAATACAACTTTCCCAAATTGGATCCTTTGTTCCTACCCTCCAGGGCAATTGAACTTATTCCAGAGGCTTCTCTAAAACACGGCGGAGAAGAGGTATTCGGAGTGGACTCAGGAGGCGTGCACACCATCCAACCACTTCCGAGTATATTACTTGCTAATGTTCAGTCTCTAGATAATAAAGTAGGTAAGCTCAGGGCGAGGATCTCCTTCCAGAGAGACATCAGGGTTTGTAACATACTCTGTTTCATGGAAACATTTCTCTCTCTGGATATACTGTCCCCGTCCATACAGCCATCTGGGTTCTCTGTACATCGCGCAGACATGAATAAAGAACTCTCCGGGAAGAAGAAAGGAGGAGTATGTCTCATGATTAACTACTCATGGTGTGATTGTGATAACATACAGAAACTCAAGTCCTTTTGTTCACCCAACCTAGAATACCTCACAATCAAATGCCAACCATATTACTTCCCAAGAGAATTTTCTTCGGTTATAGTCACAGCCATGTATATTCCCCCTCAAGCCGAAACCACGACGGCCCTCAAATAACTACACTGGACTGTTCTTGGGGACCATCAATGCTGCAGACATTTTTTGGTACCCTTCCCCAGATCAGTGCCTCGACACAATCCTGTCTCGGAGCTCTACGGACAATTTCTTTGACCTCATGGCTTGGCTTTTGCTTTGACATCCGCTGTCAAATGTGGGACCTTATAAAGACAGATGTGTGCCTTTCCAAATCATGTCCAATCAACTTAATTTCCCGCATGTGGACTCCAATCAAGTTGTCGAAACACCTCAAGGATGATCAATGGAAACAGGATGCACCTGAGCTCAATTTCAAGTCTCACCGCAAAGGATCCTTTTTAGAATTAGGCTGTTATTTAACAAAAAAGTAAAGTGCTCTGAATACTTCCCGAAGGCGCTGTAGGTGTGATGGAAAGAGACACCATACAAGACACGGAGACAGAAAAAGAAGAATAGGTGATGGAGAGAGACACCAGACAAGACACAGAGACAGCAACAGAAGAATAGGTGATGGAGAGAGACACCCGACAAGACACAGAGACAGCAACAGAAGAATTGGTGATGGAGAGAGACACCAGACAAGACACAGAGGCAGCAACAGAAGAATAGGTGATTGAGAGAGACACCAGACAAGACACAGAGACAGCAACAGAATAATAGATGATGGAGAGCGACACCAGACAAAACACTGAGACAGCAACAGAAGTATAGGTAATGGAGAGAGACACCAGACAAAACACTGAGACAGCAACAGAAGAATAGGTGATGGAGAGAGACACCAGACAAGACACAGAGACAGCAACAGAAGGATAGCGCATGATGGCAACACCAGAAGAACAAAAACAGGCCATATCAGAAGAGGATTGAAAAAGGAGGCAAACAAGAACCTGAGACAATAACGTCTTAATGTTTACATACTGTTTTAACCACTTCATATGTACTCTACCATTCAAAAGATTGGAGTCACTTAGAAATGTCCTTGTTTTTGATAGAAAAACATTTTTTGTCCGTTAAAATAACTATAAATTTATCAGAAATACAGTGTAGACATTGTTAATGTTGTAAATGAGGCCCATTACAGAGGCCCATTATCAGCAACCATCCCTCCTGTGTTCTAATGGCACATTGTGTCAGCTAATCAAAGTTGATCATTTTAAAAGGCTAATTGATCATTAGAAAGCCATTTTGCAATTATGTTAGCACAGCTGCATACTGTTGTTCTGATTAAAGAAGCAATAAAACTGGCCTTTAGACTAGTTGAGTATCTGGAGCATAAGCATTTGTAGGTTCGATTACAGGCTCAAAATGGCTAGAAACAAAGAACCTCTGAAACTTGTCAGTCTATTCTTGTTCTGAGACATTAAGCCTATTCCATGCGAGAAATTGCCAAGAAACTGAATATCTTGGACAACGCTGTGTACTACTCCCTTCACAGAACAGTGCAAACTGGCTCTAACCAGAATAAAAATAGGAGTGGGAGGACCCGGTGCACAACTGAGCAAGAGGACAAGTACATTAGAATGTCTAGTTTGAAAAACAGAGGCCTCACAAGTCCTCAACTGGCAGCTTCATTAAATAGTGCATGCAAAACACCAGTCTCGCTGTCAACAGTGAAGAGGTGACTCTGGGATGCTGGCCTTCAAGGCAGAATTGCAAAGAAAAAATCATATCTCAGACTGGCCAATAAAAATAAAAGATTAAGATGGGCAAAAGAACACAGACCCTGGACAGAGGAACTCTGCCTTGAAGTCCAGCATCCCGGAGTTGCCTCTTTGCTGTTGACGTTGAGACTGGTGTTTTGCGGGTACTATTTAATGAAGCTTCCAGTTGAGTGCTTATTGAGTGATTTTTGGCAATACACTGTAGATGTATGCGTTCCAGAGTAGGGAGTGCTCCAGAGTAGAGCAACTGTAAATTAATACTGTCAGTGTCTGTCAGTGGAAGGTGGGAAGGTGCAAGTTACCTGAAAAATATCTAATATCACAATGTTCAAATCTCTCAATGTTGATCTCAAAGTGCACCAAATTCATTGCTACAGAATGACCATTGATCTCCTGAAGAAGCTTTCCCTATCAGTTTATTTCTGTGCCCCAAATGTTTGGATATACTGGTAGAGTTACCAGGTTGTTAGCTAGCTAATGAAGTAACAAACATGACTGAACAAGAAATGGTTAGCGGCCCACGAGTAGTATTAGAACGCCTGCAACATGGTTTATGAATATAAAATTCTAGGCGCACTGGTGTTCCCTTATAAAAATTCCAGGTCGCACAGAGAAATATTAATGCTGGTTTAAATGGTCAAACTTTAGAGCCCTGCTGGTTACTGGACACCAGGGTTATGGTCAATTCAATTCCTATTCAATTCTTGAGATGAAAGGATCACATGGAAAATAATTAATTTTTTAATGAATGAATTGCATTTCTACACCCTTCTATTAAATTATTTGATTGGCATGAAATGGACCTCTGGACAGACAATGATACTAGACACAGACACGGTATTCTCTCAAACTGATAGGAAAATGACTACCAGACATTCAGTAGAAGGGTACTCCTATAAGGATAACACTAAACCACTATGTTAAATTGACCACCTGTTTGTCTCAGATAGCAAATCTTGGTGAATAGACCAGTAAAGCCAGAGTAAATGGCAACAATATCCTGAACCTTTATGCTTCTCTTAGAATGATGCCTACCTCTGTAAAATCTCATACATTTATTGCAAACAGTAAATCTGTATGAAAAAGAGCAGCTGGGAAATTTTACATGGTCTTAAAGTTATATGGAAAAAGCTCCCTTAGACTGAATCCCTGGAAACCCCAAAATATGTTTGCCTCTGCATAAGTAACCCATTAAAACGTCCCACCTCGTTTATTAAGCCTCTGCCCCCACCCTTAAATGCCTCAGCTGGGGCCCCTGAAACGCCTCAGCACCCCTCCCTGCCTCTACATCTCAACCATATGAGGTTTCTGCTGAAAGACTGATAAGCCAAAACAAAGGGCACTAAAGTTATGTGGACTCCACTACCACTAATATATCATGTGCCATTTCCTGGTAGCCGCTTTTGGAGAGAACAACCACAGTAAGACACTTCCATAGCCTTGCGCTCCAGCATTTAAAGAGTTTCTTCATAAGCATGTATTCTGAGAATACCGAATTGAGTGTCTGGCTCGGGAGACTAGAGACAACCAAGCTATTCTTTCTTGCTGATAACAAACAATTATTGTGGACTGTTGCCTGTCGAAGACAAAAGACAGTGAATTTATCAAAGATCAGTTCTGATGCCATTCTTCATGTTATATACTCCCACTCTAACCAAACTGGTACTGCATGAGAGGCTGATTTTGCAGTCAATGACCTTGCAGACCTCCATTGAGCTGGGACACTACAACAAAGGACTCTCTCTCCCTTTCTCTCACTCTATTTTTCTCTCTGCCTGTATGGCAGAGGTGAGGTGATATGTAGACGGTGGAAAACAGGAAGCGGTCAGGAAGGGGGATCCAGCGGGATGGGAGAGGGTGGCCAGGGTGTGGACTTCCGTGGGCTCCAGAGGGAGTCTAGGGGGGAAGCGGCCAGAGCCCAAGCCCCAGAGAGGAGAGTGCAGACGGGAGCAAAGGGCTCCAGGATACACCCTTGAAGTCCAATACAACAACAAATGAACACACCCAGGGAAGAGGTCCAGTAAACTGAATGTGAGACAAGACTAGACTGAGCTTAATGGTCTCTGGGTTGAAACACTAAATTACTCCTGCATTTCGGGCTCATTGGAAAAGCTACAGCTTTAGTACATACACTATATATTATAGACATTTCTAACAACCTGTTACTGTTTTGTCATTTTGGGGTATTGTGTATATATTGATGAGGGACCAAAACAATTTAATACATTTTAGAATAAAGCTGTAACGTAACAAAATGTGTAAAAAAGAAAAGGGGTCTGAATACTTTCCGAATGCAATGTATATATACATGTGTAAAAAAGTAAAGGGGTCTGAATACTTTCCGAATGCACTGTATATATACAGTGCATTCGGAAAGTATTCAGACCCCTTTACTTTTTTACACATTTTGTTACGTTACAGCTTTATTCTAAAATGTATTAAATTGTTTTGGTCCCTCATCAATATATACACAATACCCCAAAATGACAAAGCAGTAACAGGTTTTTAGAAATGTCTGCAATGTATAGAAAAATAAAACTGAAATATCACATTTACATAATCATTCAGACCATTTACACAGTACTTTGTTGAAGCACCTATTGCAGTGATTACAGCCTTGAGTCTTCTTGGGTATGACGCTAAAAGCTTGACACACCTGTATTTGGGGGGTTTCTCCCATTCTTCTCTGCAGATCCTCTCAAGCTCTGTCAAGTCTCTCCAGAGATGTTCAATCGGGTTCAAGTCCGGGCTCTGGCTGGCCCACTCAAGGACATTCAGAGACTTGTACCGAAGCCACTCCTGTATTGTCTTGGCTCTGTGCTTAGGGTCCTTGTCCTGTTAGAAGATGAACCTTCGCCCCAGTTAGGTCCTGAGCGCTCTGGAGAAGTTTTTCATCAAGGATCTCTCTGTACTTTAACATTAAAAAATAAATAATATTTATTACAAAAAACACAAGGAAGGGGTAACATTAAAGTATTAGAATTTGAAGGACAAACAATACATCATCAAGACACTATCAAACATGTATCAGTATTTCCGCAACAGAGCCATCCTTATGTGTGAGGGTGCATGCGCATGATAGTGATATAAAATATACACTGCTCAAAAAAATAAAGGAAACACTTAAACAACACAATGTAACTCCAAGTCAATCACACTTCTGTGAAATCAAACTGTCCACTTAGGAAGAAACACTTATTGACAATACATTTCACATGCTGTAATGCAAATGGAATAGGCAACAGGTGGAAATTATAGGCAATTAGCAAGATACCCCCAATAAAGGAGTGGTTCTGCAGGTGGTGACCACAGACCACTTCTCAGTTCCTATGCTTCCTGGCTGATGTTTTGGTCACTTTTGAATGCTGGCGGTGCTTTCACTCTAGTGGTAGCATGAGACGGAGTCTACAACCCACACAAGTGGCTCAGGTAGTGCAGCTCATCCAGGATGGCACATCAATGCGAGCTGGGGCAAGAAGGTTTGCTGTGTCTGTCAGCGTAGTGTCCAGAGCATGGAGGCGCTACCAGGAGACAGGCCAGTACATCAGGAGACGTGGAGGAGGCCGTAGGAGGGCAACGACCCAGCAGCAGGACCGCTACCTCCGCCTTTGTGCAAGGAGGAGCACTGCCAGAGCCCTGCAAAATGACCTCCAGCAGGCCACAAATGTGCATGTGTCTGCTCAAACGGTCAGAAACAGACTCCATGAGGGTGGTATGAGGGCCCAACCTCCACAGGTTGTCCACAGGTTGTGCTTACAGCCCAACACTGTGCAGGATGTTTGGCATTTGCCAGAGAACACCAAGATTGGTAAATTCGCCACTGGCGCCCTGTGCTCTTCACAGATGACAGACGTGACAGAGTCTGGAGACGCCGTGGAGAACGTTCTGCTGCCTGCAACATTCTCCAGCATGACCGGTTTGGCGGTGGGTCAGTCATGGTGTGGGGTGGCATTTCTTTGGGGGGCCGCACGGCCCTCCATGTGCTCGCCAGAGGTAGCCTGACTGCTATTAGGTACCGAGATGAGATTCTCAGACCCCTTGTGAGATCATATGCTGGTGCAGTTGGCCCTGGGTTCCTCCTAATGCAAGACAATGCTAGACCTCATGTGGCTGGAGTATGTCAGCAGTTCCTGCAAGAGGAAGGCATTGATGCTATGGACTGGGCTCCGGGCAGCCGAGCGGAAATGGAGGAAAACTCGCCTCCCTGTGGACCTGGCATCCTTTCACTCCCTCCTCTCTACATTTTCCTCCTCTGTCTCTGCTGCTAAAGCCACTTTCTACCACTCTAAATTCCAAGCATCTGCCTCTAACCCTAGGAAGCTCTTTGCCACCTTCTCCTCCCTCCTGAATCCTCCTCCCCCTCCCCCTACTCCTCCCTCTCTGCAGATGACTTCGTCAACCATTTTGAAAAGAAGGTCGACGACATCCGATCCTCGTTTGCTAAGTCAAACGACACCGCTGGTTCTGCTCACACTGCCCTACCCTGTGCTCTGACCTCTTTCTCCCCTCTCTCTCCAGATGAAATCTCGCTTCTTGTGACGGCCGGCCGCCCAACAACCTGCCCGCTTGACCCTATCCCCTCCTCTCTTCTCCAGACCATTTCCGGAGACCTTCTCCCTTACCTCACCTCGCTCATCAACTCATCCCTGACCGCTGGCTACGTCCCTTCCTTCTTCAAGAGAGCGAGAGTTGCACCCCTTCTGAAAAAACCTACACTCGATCCCTCCGATGTCAACAACTACAGACCAGTATCCCTTCTTTCTTTTCTCTCCAAAACTCTTGAACGTGCCGTCCTTGGCCAGCTCTCCCGCTATCTCTCTCAGAATGACCTTCTTGATCCAAATCAGTCAGGTTTCAAGACTAGTCATTCAACTGAGACTGCTCTTCTCTGTATCACGGAGGTGCCCCGCACTGCTAAAGCTAACTCTCTCTCCTCTGCTCTCATCCTTCTAAACCTATCGGCTGCCTTCGATACTGTGAACCATCAGATCCTCCTCTCCACCCTCTCCGAGTTGGGCATCTCCGGCGCGGGCCACGCTTGGATTGCGTCCTACCTGACAGGTCGCTCCTACCAGGTGGCGTGGCGAGAATCTGTCTCCTCACCACGCGCTCTCACCACTGGTGTCCCCCAGGGCTCTGTTCTGGGCCCTCTCCTATTCTCGCTATACACCAAGTCACTTGGCTCTGTCATAATCTCACATGGTCTCTCCTATCATTGCTATGCAGACGACACACAATTAATCTTCTCCTTTCCCCCTTCTGATGACCAGGTGGCGAATTGCATCTCTGCATGTCTGGCAGACATATCAGTGTGGATGACGGATCACCACCTCAAGCTGAACCTCGGCAAGACGGAGCTGCTCTTCCTCCCGGGGAAGGACTGCCCGTTCCATTATCTCGCCATCACGGTTGACAACTCCATTGTGTCCTCCTCCCAGAGCGCTAAGAACCTTGGCGTGATCCTGGACAACACCCTGTCGTTCTCAACTAACATCAAGGCGGTGGCCCGTTCCTGTAGGTTCATGCTCTACAACATCCGCAGAGTACGACCCTGCCTCACACAGGAAGCGGCGCAGGTCCTAATCCAGGCACTTGTCATCTCCCGTCTGGATTACTGCAACTCGCTGTTGGCTGGGCTCCCTGCCTGTGCCATTAAACCCCTACAACTCATCCAGAACGCCGCAGCCCGTCTGGTGTTCAACCTTCCCAAGTTCTCTCACGTCACCCCGCTCCTCCGCTCTCTCCACTGGCTTCCAGTTGAAGCCCGCATCCGCTACAAGACCATGGTGCTTGCCTACGGAGCTGTGAGGGGAACGGCACCGCAGTACCTCCAGGCTCTGATCAGGCCCTACACCCAAACAAGGGCACTGCGTTCATCCACCTCTGGCCTGCTCGCCTCCCTACCACTGAGGAAGTACAGTTCCCGCTCAGCCCAGTCAAAACTGTTCGCTGCTCTGGCCCCCCAATGGTGGAACAAACTCCCTCACGACGCCAGGACAGCGGAGTCAATCACCACCTTCCGGAGACACCTGAAACCCCACCTCTTTAAGGAATACCTAGGATAGGATAAAGTAATCCTTCTCACCCCCCCCCCCCTTAAATGATTTAGATGCACTATTGTAAAGTGGCTGTTCCACTGGATGTCATAAGGTGAATTCACCAATTTGTAAGTCGCTCTGCATAAGAGCTTCTGCCAAATGACTTAAATGTAAATGTTAAATGACTGGCCCTCCCGTTCCCCAGACCTGAATCCAATTGAGCACATCTGGGACATCATGTCTCGCTCCATCCACCAACGCCACGTTGCACCACAGACTGCCCAGGAGTTGGCTGATGCTTTAGTCCAGGGCTGGGAGGAGATCCCTCAGGAGACCATCCGCCACCTCATCAGCAGCATGCCCAGGCTTTGTAGGGAGGTCATACAGGCACGTGGAGGCCACACACACTACTGAGCCTAATTTTGACTTGTTTTAAGGACATTACATCAAAGTTGGATTAGCCTGTAGTGTGGTTTTCCACTTTAATTTTGAGTGTGACTCCAAATCCAGACCTCCAAGGTTTGATTTCCATTGATCATTTTTGTGTGATTTTGTTGTCAGCACATTCAACTATGTAAAGAAAAAAGTATTTAATAAGAATATTTCATTCATTCAGATCTAGGATGTGTTATTTTAGTGTTCCCTTTTATTTTGAGCAGTGTATGTCATAGTTTCCTTTTTCATGATCACATGATCACATGATCTTGTGAAACCCAAACCCTCCAAGATCCCCCCACAATTCCCTCAACCATTCGAGACCCCTCCCACAACTGCCCCCCCGTAAAAAACAACAACAATTAATTCCATCCCCCATCCCCAAGAAACACCCCAATGCACCAACAACCAAGAGAATTAACTAATGAGAAAAAAAGGAAAAGACAGAAGAAAATAGCAAACAACAATGCAATAAAATAAAACAAAATAATACATTTAAAACAAAGGACATCAAGGACAACTGAAATCATAACAGCAATGCCAACTGCTATATATTTGTGTGCATGTCTGGCACTATTACATGTATGTGTGTGTTCTTGTATGTGTTTATTTGAATGAGAGTGTGTGTATATGCACATGTAAAAACACCTGCATGGCATCAGCCTCAGGCAAACCAGCATTTGTTGTAAAAACACTGTCTCTTCGTGTCATTCAAATGTACTTTTATTTATGTTTTATTTAGACTTTTTTTCCCTTTATCTCTCTGGAGAAGTTTTTCATCAAGGATCTCTCTGTACTTTGCTCCGTCATCTTTCTCTCGATCCAGACTAGTCTCCCAGTCCCTGCCACTGAAAAACATCCCCACAACATGATGCTGTCACCGCTATGCTTCACAGTAGGGATGGTGCCAGGTTTCCTCCAGATGTGACGCTTGGCATTCAGGCCATAGAGTTCAATCTTGGTTTCATCAGACCAGAGAATCTTGTTTCTCATGGTCTAAGAGTCCTTTAGGTGCCTTTTGGCAAACTCCAAGCGGGCTGTCATGTGCATTTTACTGAGGAGTGGCTTCCGTCTGGCCATAAAGGCCTGATTGGTGGAGTGCTGCAGAGATAGTTGTCCTTCTGGATGTTCTCCCATCTCCGGAGAGGAACTCTCAAGCTCTGTCAGTGTGACCATTGGGTTCTTGGTCACCTCCCTGACCAAGGCCCTTTTAAAAAAAACAACAACATTTATTTCACCTTCATTTAACCACATAGGCTAGTTGAGAACAAGATCTCATTTACAACTGCGACTTGGCCAAGATAAAGCAAAGCAGTGCAACACAAACAACAACACAGAGCTACACATGGAATAACAAACATACAGTCAATAATACAATAGAAAAAGTCTATGTACAGTGGGTGCAAATGAGGTAGGATAAGGGAGGTAAGGCAATGATTAGGCCATAGTGGCTAAATAATTACAATATAGCAATTAAACACTGGAATGATAAATGTGCAAAAGATGAGTGTGCAAGTAGAGATACTGGGGTGCAAAGGAGCAGAATAAATCAAATAAATAACAGTATGGGGATGAGGTAGTTGGATGGGCTATGTACAGGTGCAGTGATCTGTGAGCTGCTCTGATAGCTGGTGCTTAAAGCTAGTGATGGAGATATGAGTCTCCAGCTTCAGAGATTTTTGCAGTTCGTTCCAGTCATTGGCAGCAGAGAACTGGAAGGAAATGCTGCTGAAGGAGGAATTGGCTTTGGGGTGACCAGTGAAATATACCTGCTGGAGCACGTGCTACGGGTGGGTGCTGCTATGTTGACCAGTGAGCTGAGATAAGGCGGGGCTTCACCTAGCAAAGACTTGTAGATGACCTGGAGCCAGTGGGTTTGGCGATGAATATGAAGCGAGGGCCAGCCAACGAGAGCATACATGTCGCAGTGGTGGGTAGTATATGGGGCTTTGGTGACAAAACAGATGACACTGTGATAGACTGCATCCAATTTGCTGAGTAGAGTGTTGGAGGCTATTTTGTAAATGACATCGCCAAGGATTGGGAGGTTAGTCAGTTTTACGAGGGTATGTTTGGCAGCATGAGTGAAGGATGCTTTGTTGTGAAATAGGAAGCCAATTCTAGATTTAATTTTGGATTCGAGATGCTTAATGTGAGTCTGGAAGGAGAGTTCACAGTCTAACCAGACACCTAGGTATTTGTAGTTGTTCACATATTCTAAGTCAGAACCGTCCAGAGTAGTGATGCTGGACGGGCGGACAGGTGTGCGCAGAGATTGGTTGAAGAGCATGCGTTTAGTTTTACTTGCATTTAAGAGCAGTTGGAGGCCACGGAAGAAGAGTTGTATGGCATTGAAGCTCGTCTGGAGGTTAGTTAACACAGTGTCCAAAGAAGGGCCAGAAGTGTACAGAATGGTCTGCGTAGAGGTGGATCAGAGAATCACCAGCAGCAAGAGCGACATCATTGATATATATAGAGAAAAGAGTCGGCCCGAGGGTTGAACCCTGTGGCACCCCCATAGAGACTGCCAGAGGTCCGGACAACAGGCCCTCCAATTTGACACACTTGAGAAGTAGTTGGTGAACCAGGCGATGCAATAAGAATGTGGTGATTGACAGAGTCAAAAGCCTTGG
Source organism: Oncorhynchus masou masou (assembly GCF_036934945.1). Classification (NCBI taxonomy): domain Eukaryota; kingdom Metazoa; phylum Chordata; class Actinopteri; order Salmoniformes; family Salmonidae; genus Oncorhynchus; species Oncorhynchus masou. Next base: position 57,014,896 of record NC_088229.1, read on the forward strand.
CCAGGTCAATACAGCTGCACAGTATTGTCTGTTATCGATGGGAGTTATGATATTGTTTAGGACCTTGAGCATGGCTGAGGTGCACCCATGACCTCCTCTGAAAACAGATTGCATAGCGGAGAATGTACGGTGGGATTCTAAATGGTCTGTGATCTGTTTGTTAACTTGACTTTCGAAGACCGTAGAAAGGCAGGGTAGGAGAGGTTGAACAGGGGTTGCAACAATTTTGGCGGATCATTTTATAAAGAGAGGGTCCAGATTGTCTAGCCCGGCTGATTTGTAGGGGTCCAGATTTTGTAGCTCTTTCAGAACATCAGCTATCTGGATTTGGGTGAAGGAGAAATGGGGGAGGCTTGGGCAAGTTGCTGTAGGGGGCACATGGCTGTTGGCCGGGATAGGGGTAGCCAAGTGGAAAGCATGGCCAGCCATAGAAAAATGCTTATTGAAATGATCAATTATCGCAGATTCATCAGTGGTAACAGTGTTTCCTAGTCTCAGTGCAGTGGGCAGCTGGGAGGAGGTGCTCTTATTTTTTCCTTCTCCCCCGATTGCTCATTTTGGTCGGGCGGCCAGCTGTAGGAAGAATCTTGGTGATTCCAAACTTCTCGGAGCTCTACGCACAATTCCTTCGACCTCATGGCTTGGTTTTTGCTCTGACATGCACTGTGAACTGTGGGACCTTATATAGACAGGTGTGTGCCTTTCCCAAATCATGTCCAATCATTTTAATTTAACACAGGTGGACTCCAATGCAAGTTGTCGAAACATCTCAAGGATAATCAATGGAAACAGGATACACCTGAGCTCAAATTCGAGTCTCATAGCAAAGGGTCTGAATACTTATGTATATATTGTGTGTAGACTGATGAGGGGGAAAAAATCAGTTTAAATATTTTAGAATAAGACTGTAATGTAACAAAATGTGGAAAAAGTCAAGGGGTCTGAAAACTTTCTGAAGGCACTGTATATACTGTATTCTACTGTATATTAGTCAATGCCACTCCGACTATGCTCATCCATATAGTATATATTCCTTAATTCCATGGTTTTACTTTTAGATTTGTGTGTATTCTTGTGAATTGTTAGATACTACTGCACTGTTGGAGCTAGGAACACAAGCATTTCTCTACACCCGCAGTAACATCTGCTAAATACGTGTATGTGACCAATAACATTAAAACATTTTTATTTGATTTATGGCCTTTTACAACTCATTGAGTGCGGTCTTAGTGCCAGCATCGGTTTGTAATGGTAAATGGACAGCTACAAAAAAATATAGATGAAAACTCTCTTGGTAAACAGTGTGGTCTACTCTACCTCAGGCGAGCAAAACCTTGAAACTTCTTTAATATTAGAGATTGCGTGCCAGCTTTTATTGACAAATAGACACAGAACTTAATGCCCATAATTTTGGAATGAGGTGTTCGACGAGCAGGTATCCACATACTTTTGGTCATGTAGTGTATGATGTGCCAACTAAAAGTGTATTTTTTTTCTATTCCAAACTTTGGGAGTATGGCTGAGAGAGATGGCTTAGTCTGCTCAGTGAAAACCTATAGCCTTAAACTTTGTGGCTAGTTGTGGGGCATATTATTATGGCACAGTGTGGGAGTGTGTTTCCTCCCTCTGGTGACAGAGGATAAAAGGAGATAACTAATAATGCTTCAAAGTAACGTTAAAGAGCTAAATCACAGGACTAGAGCAAATAGATGGCAACGTGCAAATTGTTGGTTGAGTGACTGTAGAATCCAGAGTTGTTCAGTAGGGCACCCACCATAGCAAAATAAAAAATGTCTGAGTTCTAATATGACTATTCAGGTAAAGCAAAGGTAGCCTTTTGCATACTCTTTGGCTTGTTTGTATTCAGTGGGATGCCTTCTGGGTTGTACAATGCACCCAGTACATTCCAGTGTCTAATTTTACTCAATTTCATGACTTTTTCTGGCTACTGAACACGATCCTTTTGGATAATGCCCCAAGAACCACCAGTTGTCAGCAAGTGCCCTGTCTCTCAGTACCCACTGCCCAATCCGTCCATGCATCCTGCTGCTCCTCAGTCAACTCAGCACCAGCTGAGAGTGGGGTGTTAGACCATGACCACACCAGACTCATGCATCCCAGCTGACAAGGTCTGGTTCCCAGAGTGTTTCTGGACAAACAGCAGTGGTGATGTAATCCCAAACGGCTGTTAGTACAGTGCATCATTTCCGAGGACAATCTGAATACGCCCCATAGTAACCATCAAACAAGCTTATTCACTTGTAGGCATGCCAAATGGATACATAATGAGATATTCATGGTCCAAGCTTCAGTCATCCACGAAAATGACCATAATTCGTAATGATTCACAATGACAAAGGCAACACTTGCTCATTCACAAACCTATTGAAAGTTGTTGACCAATATTTAACACTTTTGCCAAGGTTCCAAGCAAGTCCTTTTAACACACAGATGTGATGCAGGGGAAATAGGGCCCTCTGTGTTTCAGTATGTCCGTTGAGAGGACAGTTGTACTGGGTTGAGAGAGCTTAGGTCAAGGCAGAGCTGTGGCTGCCTAGGCAGAGAGCTCCTGTATATTTCGTACAATATTTAACAAATGATTTGTGTTTTTATTTTATAGCATTTTTTATTTAACTTTGTATTCAAATTTCCAGTTTTATTAGTCGAATGTACTGGATACACATGGTATACATCGTCCAGCGAAATGCTTATTTGAAGGTTCCTTCTCGAGAATCCAACAACAACAAGAAATAATACAGTTTAAGAATATGAACATAAAGTAAATGGCTCAGCAGAATAAAATAAACATTTTACAGTAAGGCACAATTTATAGTCCAATATTTACACATGTATTGGGGAAGTGGGGATGGGGGCAGTGTATAAACTAAGCAGTAAAATAAAAGTCTGGTAGCAGCAGTTGTGATGTGTGTGTAGCATAAATGTATATGTGTGTGTGTGTACGTCTGTGTGTGCATGAGTGAGTGCATGTGCTCCTAGGTGTGGAGAATCCATTGCAGGTGGTCAGTCCAATTCAAGTGTTCAGCAGTCTGATGGCTTGTTGGTAACAGACCTCATTCTCTGATACCGTCTGCCCGACGGTAAGGGGGAGAACAGCTTGTGTCTGGGGTGGGGGGGGGTCCTTGATGATGCTGCGTGCCTTCCTCAGGCACCGTTTCCAGTAAATGTCCTGGATGGTTGGGAGCAGGGTCCAAGTGATGTACTGGGCTGTCTTCACTACCCGCTGGAGGGCCTTGTGGTCGTGGATGGAGAAATTCCCGTACCAGACTGTGATGCAACCGGTCAGGACGCTCTCTACGGTGCAGCGGTAGTATTTGGAGAACACCTGGGGCGACATGCCAAATTTCTTCAGCCGCCTTAGGAAGTAGAGACACTGTTGTGCCATTTTGACAAGAGTGGTGGCGTTGTTGGTCCATGACAAGTCCTCTGTGATGTGGACGCAGAGGATCTTAAAACGTGTAACTCTCAACCAGCTGGGTGCTACACTTAGGCCACGGTCCTGCAAACAAAAACGTATTGTTAGGACGTCCCTGGAATGTCACGAAAAGTGGTCAGGACGTTGTGGCATGGTCCCCTGGAGGTTTTGTCTAGTTTCCGGTTTGTTCCAGGGACATCACCTGATGGTTGCAAAGAAATGATCTCCCCAACAACAAAAAGCATTCTACCCAGGGCACCCTAGTTTCATTATACATCACCCCTAATTGCTGTTGCCAAGCCCATCAACATGATTGGTGAACCACTGAGCCATTCACAGCTCTTTGCCTTTTGGCAATGTTAGAGACACTCCCACACACACAGTGCTTATAACTTACACAATTAAATCATGTACTGTATGTCAAAGTCATATGTTCATGTATACAGTAATTAGTCTTCAGCATGTCCTCCACCTGGGATTTGAACACACGACCTCTTGATTCACAGCATTCTGAGCTTGTTTGTGTTAATGACTGATTTCACCTGTATTCCTACACTTTGCACTTGAAAGTGAATCTCAGCTCTGTTGATAATACGCTGAAGAAAAACAATATTTGTCAGGAGTAACGATACAACATTAATAGTATGCCCCACCAACACTAGACAACTATAAAGAAAACCCTCAAATTGCTGAAATAAATCAATGATGAGACTATAGTTAGATAAACTAATAACTAAAATATCAGTGCAGTTGGCACTATTGTACTAATCACATATATGTATTATAGGTAATGAATGTGTAGGGAACTTCTGAAAATGCTTCAGACTTTGTGGCGCAGCAGAAATATCAGTGCACCCCAAATCCCAGGTGTGGTTATGTTGAAAAGTAAATACTAAGTGATCATGTCAAACGTAATCATATTGTAATTGATTAAATATGTTTTGGATGAACAGCGTACTACTTACCTTAAAGCCCCTATACCATTTAATTACTTTACCTATAATGGTTTGGGTCCTGACATGGTCCACAGTGATGTCCAGGTAACTTACAGGGAACTAGACAAAGGTCCCCCAGAGAATGTTCCCTTAGGACCATTACACAACATCCTAAGGACTAGTAAAATGAAAGGCCTGAAAATGTCCTGACATGGTCCTCTGTCCTGGTAACTTGCAAGGAACTAGACAAAGGTCCCCCCGAGAACATTCCCTTGGGACCATCACACCTCTTGACCATTGTGAAACGTCCCCTTGTGGTCATTGAAAGTTCCATGGATAACAAATAGAATCCTTTTCGTAACGTTCCCTAATGGACATCAAATACGTTATTATAACGTTATACTGCAACCATATTATAACGTTAACCATATTATAACATATAATGACCTACTGAACACCATGTTATGGTCCTGAGGTAGTGTTTTAATGTTCTTAGAACGTTCTCAGAAAGTCAGTGGGATAACATCTCGCTTGAAACCCTTAAAGGGACCTTATTACCATACGTACGCCATCTAATGTCCTGAGGAAGTGTCCTGTTTGCTGGGTAGATATCTATGGAGGAGCGGCTACTACCGAGTAATTGTTAATGTCTGAAACAGCAGTGTACCCTGATGGAGAGACTGACTGACTTTCTCTTGGCTGTTACATCGATGACCCATCCGCTCAAGCCGACTGACCAACAGCAAGTCCATTGTACTCGCAATTCAGCTTGTTGTTGCCAGTTGTACATTGTCTATTGAAGTAAAAACTCTCTCTCTCTCTCTCTCTCTCTCTCTCTTGCTCTCTCTCTCTCTGCTCTCTTGCTCTCTCTCTCTCTTGCTCTCGCTCTCTCTCTCTCTCTCTCTCTCTCTGCTGAGCGATGGTAGAGCTGGGCCAAGAGAATGTTTATCTGGCTGTGTTATCCTTCTGAAGTACTGGGTAGTGGTGGTGGAGGGGGACCAAGGAGACACTTTTGTTCCTCAAGAGTCTGCAGATGGCTGTAATCCACTCCAAAAAGGGAACCAAAAATCAATCAAGACAAGGGTGGACATGGTGTCTGTGTGTGAGTGTGTGTGGAGGGAGGAGAGCGAGAAAGACAGTATCCTGAGCTCTTTCAGGTGTTTCCTGACAAAAATGGGCATTATAATAACGTAAGACAAGGAGACCTTTGTTCTTGCTATGCTCCAAAAGCAATGGATACATGAAATGAATAAGGGGGCATTATACACTGACTGTACTCACTGACTGCAACTCAATATTAGGAAGGTGTTCCTAATGGCTGGACACTCAATGTATTGGGAGTTTGTGATGCTATTCAAAGCAACCCTTTCATATGGCCATACGAAGGGCAGCAAAGTTGTTTCAGGTGGGCATTTTTAAGATGACATCTGGTTTTAGGTAGCGTTGATTGAAAAAAACAATAACTTCACTGAGATATGCATCTGTTAGTTGCTTGTTCTGTGTAGTATACATTGCTAAAATGATCATACATACAGTACATCAGTCATCCTTCTTTTTAAATGTTCCTACATTTTTGTCATTAGTATTGTGTTGGTCATTTCTCTGTGCTCTAATGATGTTGACATGTAAGATATTTTGAGTGGCTGTCTCCTTAGGAACACCTGGTGTCAAATATTCCACTGTGGACTGATTTGTAGCAGCCTGATTTTTTCCCCCATGTGTTTTCCCTATCTCTTGCTTTGTTTTTCCACCACCCTGACTCCCCCATGTTTAATGCCATACAACTCTCCTTCTGCGGCCTCCAACTGCTCTTAAATGCAAGTAAAACTAAATGCATGCTCTTCAACCGATCGCTGCCTGCCCGCCCAGCATCAGTACTCTGGACGGTTCTGGACTTAGAATATGTGGACAACTACAAATACCTAGGTGTCTGGTTAGACTGTAAACTCTTCTTCCAGACTCACATTAAGCATCTCCAATCCAAAATGAAATCTAGAATCGGCTTCTTATTTCGCAAAAAAAGCATCCTTCACTCAAGCTGCCAAACATACCCTCGTAAAACTAACCATCCTACCGATCCTCGACTTAGGCAATGTCATTTACAAAATAGCCTCCAACACTCTACTCAACAAATTGGATGCAGTCTATCACAGTGCCATCCGCTTTGTCACCAAAGCCCCATATACTACCCACCACTGCGACCTGTATGCTCTCGTTGGCTGGCCCTCACTTCATATTCGTAGCCAAACCCATTGGCTTCAAGTCATCTACAAGTCTCTGAAAGGTAGAGCCACGCCTTATCTCAGCTCACTGGTCACCATAGCAGCACCCACCCGTAGCACGCGCTCCAGCAGGTATATCTCTCTTGTTAGCCCCAAAGCCAATTCCTCCTTCAGCCGCCTTTCCTTCCAGTTCTCTGCTGCCAATGACTGGAATGAATTGCAAAAATCACTGAAGCTGGAGACTCATATGTCCCTTACTAGCTTCAAGCACCAGCTGTCTGAGCAGCTCACAGATCACTGCACCTGTACATAGCCCATCTATAAATAGCGCAACCAACTCCCTCATCCCCATACTGTATTTATTTATTTATCTTGCTCCTTTGCACCCCTGTATCTCTACTTGCACATTCGTCTTCTGCACATCAATCATTCTAGTGTCTAATTGGTATATTGTAATTACTTCTCCACCATTGCCTATTTATTGCCTTTACCTCCCTTTTCTTACCTCACTTGCACACACTGTATATAGATTTTCTTCAACTGTATTATTGACTGTATGTTTTGTCTATTCCATGTGTAACTCTGTGTTGTTGTATGTGTCAAACTGCTTTGCTTTATTCTTGGCCAGGTCGCAGTTGTAAATGAGAACTTGTTCTCAACTTGCCTACCTGGCTAAATGAAGATGAAAAAAATAAATATATAATAATAAATGGTGGGCTAATCTCGGAAACCCTGAACAAAATCTTACGTAATTGCGTCAGATGCTCGATTAAGGGGGAGATGTTAAGAGAAATATACTAATGCAACTTGTGAAGTCTCCACCACCCGAAATGGAAACCCTCTGCTAGTTTCAGGAAAGTCTATGGGCCAAATGTCCCCTTTCCTTCCAAAAATTCGGAAGATGGGAGCACCTGTGAAATTATCACCGATGAAAAATCAGTGTGCCGGACCAAAATTCCTCATTAGTCCTTGCATCCTACAGTCTGTTGACAGACGCTACCACCATTAATATTATGTGTGTCTGTCCACAAGAGATTGCAGTAACACTTTATTTGACACCTAGCATCATAACATGTCATGACACAGTCATAACCTACATAAGAGTGTCAAAACCCACAAAACCTATCACACAAGGCAAATCTTTCCATTACACCAGTGGTTCCCAAACTTTTTATAGTTCTGTACCTCTTCAAACATTCAACCTCCAGCTGCGTACCCCCTCTAACACCAGGGTCAGCGCACTCTCAAATGTTGTTTTTTGCCATTATTGTAAGCCTGCAACACACACACTTTACAATACATTTATTAAACATAAGAATGAGTGTGACTTTTTGTCACAACCCGGCTCATGGGAAGTGACAAAGAGCTCTTATAGGACCAGGGCACAAATAATAATATAATAATAATCAATAATTTTGCTCTTTATGTAACCATCTTACATATAAAACCTTATTTGTTAATCAAATATTGTGAATAACTCACCACAGGTTAATGAGAAAGGTGTGCTTGAAAGGATGCACATAACTCTGCAGTGTTGGGTTGTAATTGAAGTGAGTCTCAGTCGTAAATCATTGTCCACTCACAGTCTGTGCTTGTATTTAGTTTTCATGCTAGTGAGGGCCGAGAATCCACTCTCACATAGGTACATAGGGCAGTGTCTTAACAGCAAGATTTGGCAAGACAGGATACTCTGAGCGCAGCCCAATCTAGAAATCTGGCAGTGGCTTCTGATTAAATTCAATTTTCACAGAACCGCTTGTTGCAATTTTGAGGAGGCTCTCTTGTTCAGATTTCGGTAAGTGGACTGGAGGCAGGGCATGAAAGGGATAATGATTCCAGTTGTTTGTGTCATCCATTTCGGGAAAGTGCCTGTGTATTTGCGCACCCAACTCACTCATGTGCTTCGCTATATCACATTTGACATTGTCCATAAGCTTGAGTTAATTTGCACACAAGAAATCATACAATGAAAGACCTGTGTGTTATCCTTAATTAATGCAGACAGAGAAGAGCTCCAACTTCTTAATCATAGCCTCAATTTTGTCCCGCACATTGAATATAGTTGCGGAGAGTCCCTGTAATCCTAGATTCAAATCATTCAGGTGAAAAACATTCCCCAGATAGGCCAGTCGTGTGAGAAACTCGTCATCATGCAAGAGGTCAGACAAGTGAAAATTATGGCCAGTAAACAAAACGTTAAGCTCGTCTCTCAATTTTTAAAAAAAAAACGTGTCAATTTGCCCCTTGCCCCTTGATAACCAGCACTCTTCTGTATTTTGTAAAAGCATTACATGGTCGCTGCCCATATCATTGCATAATGCAGAAAATACACAAGTTCAGGGGTCTTGCTTTTAACAAAGGTAACCATTTTCACTGTAGTGTCAAAACGTCTTTCAAGCTGTCAAGCATTCCCCTTGGCAGCAAGATCCTCTCGGTGGATGCTGCAGTGTACACAAGTGGCGTCAGGAGTAACTGCTTTCACGCCCATTACCACTCCACTATGTCTCCCTGTCATGGCTTTTGTGCCATCAGTACAGATACCAGCAACTACATTTGACTACATACGGACTGTTAGTGGAAATCCCCTGAGAGAGTAACGGTTAATGTGATTGGATGTTAATTACTTGACTCGGCCTCCTATATTTGACATTGTGTTGTTATTTTGCTAAATACTACATGGTTTCATTTTATTTTTGGCAGTGAAACAAGGCTAATCAGAAAATAAAAAAAACTCACCCAAAAGTATAGCCCTGTTGGAAAATATAAATGGACTGTTTGAAAATGTGAAGAATTGTATTTAAAAAAATATATAAAACAATATATATATATATATATATTTTAAAAAAATGTAATCACATTTTTATTTGGCGTACCCCCGACGGCATTGCGCGTACCCCTGCAGGTGTTCCCCAGTTTGGCAATAACTGCATTACATCATAGCCTACTTCAACTCTATGATTATGTTATATAACATTTTCTGAAATGTACGGTATTAAAGTATCATTGTAATTGCGTACACATTGATGTCTGACATGTACCTTCCCCAATGCTCTGTTGCTGATGACTGGGATGAATGCTGGAGCAAATTTCAGGAGCAAGCCCTACTTCCCAACCTGAGCACTTCGTTACAGCACCTCTGGTCTCTTGGCCCTCCCATCCAACCCAGGTCAAGCTCTTCTCTGATGCCCTGCCCATCTTTCAAAACATCTGAAACCCTACCTCTTTGTGGAGCATCTTAAATAATTCTCACGGCATCTCCGATACTTCTCATTTCCCGATAGCACTGACTTTGCTGATAAATACTTTGTTGAGGGAAAATGTACTTAACACGATTCTGATGTGTTGTTGTCTCAGCTACGTATCCATCTTAAGATGAATGTGCTAATTGTATGTCGCTCTGGATAAGAGAGTCTGATAAATGACAAAAATTTGAAAATGTAACTCTAAATCATTTTATTTCTTCAAATGTGTTTTTCCCTGCCAAGAAGTTTCCTTTCATTTGTTACTGTAGCCTCCCACAAGGTCGTCACCAGAGATGTATGACTTTTTCTGATAAATATAAGTAAAGATCAGAAATCAGAATAGAGTACGCTACAATGCAGTGACACCACTAAAGAAAGCTGAAAACCACATATATTTTGTAGTGGAGCTGCACAAGTGTTCCTCTCCACTTTCTGGAGGATCAAGTTTTGAAATCAGTGGAATTAGAGTATGATAGCTAAAGAGATGGAGAAAACAGCTGTCTCTGGATTACATCTTCAAACTAAGGGCAACCGTGGCATATCATTCCTAACAGGGAGACGTGTCCATGCACGATGATGTATACAGGTAAGATAGTCTAGCGATAGCTAGCTACATTTTCAGATATTCCAAGTTTTCTAATTTTGACCGAAAATTTCAAGCTGGTTTCATTTCAAGCTAAAGTGTACTGTTAGCTAGCTAGCTAATGTTAGCTGGCTGGCTTCCTAGCTAATGTTATTATGTGTTTCCCAGAGCTGTTTGCTGTTCTAGTTAGAGCCTAACGTTAGCTAGCTAACATTGAACATGGTTGGTTGGCTCCCAGCACTGAGGCATTGTTGGCACTGTTCATTGTTGTTTAACTAGCTAACGTTAGCTGGCTGGCTCGTTAGCTAACGTTAGATGACGTTTGTGAATTTACACTTTGTTTACCTAGCTAGGTACATTGTTTAGCTAGCTAGCTATATGTCTTAAGCTAAAGTGTACTGTTAGCTAGCTAGCTAACATTAGCTGGCTGGCTCCCTATGGCAAAAGCAAACATTCTCAAATACATTACAATCCCGTATTCTGAATGTTTTCATAACACAGTTAAAGCTATCCCCCAACTACCCCCTAGTTAGTGTTTGTTTAGCTAACATTAGCTACCCTATCACTAAAGATGGTGGTGTGCAGAACAATTAAATACACCCATGCATTATAGAGGCAACAACAATACATATGATTCACATTAAACATACCGTGCTAATTGTACAAACTAATTATAGAAGAGGTCTGTGTTTAAATGTAACAAAAGCCCATGGACAGCAAACAACAACTAACGAGCTATGGTAGACTAGCTAGCTAATGTTAGCAGTTAGTGCGCAGCCATCAGATACACATTTCATAAAGAGCAACATTCTAAAATTTATATAATTAGCAAGGTTCATATGTACTCATCGATGGTCACCCGCTGGCCGATGAGGTTCCACCCATGGAAAGTTTTGACCAGGTTGAAGCCCGCTTCATCAACAAAGATATACTTGTGATGGTTCACAGCAGCATCAAGCATAATCACCCTTTAAACATATATTTTGGTTAGTTATTTTTACAGTATAGTTCCAATATGATATTGTGAAGTAGTATGTGCATCAAATAGTAACAGTAATACAGTATACAGTGCAATCGAAAAGTATTCAGACTCCTTGACTTTTTCCACATTTTGTTACATTATAGCCTTATTCTAAAATGGTTTAAATAAAACATTTTCCTCATCAATCTACGTACAATACCCCAAAATAACAAAGTTTTTTTATGTTGTCAAATTTATTAAAAATAAAAAACTGAAATATCTAATTTACATAAGTATTTAGATCCTTTGCTATGAGACTCGAAATTGAGCTCACGTGCATCCTATTTCCATTGATCATCCTTGAGATGTTTCTACAACTTGTGGTAAATTTAATTGATTGGACATGATTTGGAAAGGCACACACCTGTCTATATAAGGTCCCACAGTTCACAGTGCATGTCAGAGCGAAAACCAAGCCACGAGGTTGAAGGAATTGTCTGTAGCAGTTCGAGACAGGATTGTGCCGAGGCACAAATCTGGGGAAGGGTACCTACAGACAAAAAGTCTCTCGATGTGCAAAACTGATAGAGACATACCCCAAGCGACTTACAGCTGTAATCGCAGCAAAAGGTGGCGCTACAAAGTGTTAACGTAAGGGGGCTGTATAATTTTGCACGCCCAATTTTTCTGTTTTTGATTTGTTAAAAAAGTTTGAAAAGTTGTTGATTCTTCACAAAACAATACAGTTTTATATCTTTATGTATGAAGCCTGAAATGTGGCAAAAGGTTGCAAAGTTCAAGGGGGCCGAATACTTTCGCAAGGCACTGTATCTTTACTTTTACTCATGTATGACAATTTAGTACATTTTCCACCACAGTAAGGCACTTAAAAAACTCTCAGACCATTAGAAACAAGATTCTCTGGTCTGATGAATCTAAGATTGAACTCTTTGGACTGAATACCAAGCCTCATGTCTGGAGGAAACATGGCACCACCCCTACGGTGAAGCATGGTGGTGGCAGCATAATGCTGTGGGGATGTTTTTCAAGGACTGGGAGACTAGACAGGTTTGAGGGAAAGATGAGCAGAGAAAGCCTTCATGAAAACCTGCTCCAGAGCGCTCAGGACCTCAGACTGGGGCGAAGGTTCACCTTCGAACAGGACAACGACCCCTAAGCACACAGCCAAGATGATGCAGGAGAGGCTTTGGGACAACTCTCTGTACAGTATGTCCTTGAGTGGCCCAGCCAGAGCCTGGACTTGAACCAGATCAAACATCTCTGGAGAGACCTGAAAATAGATGTGCAGCGACGATCCCCATCCAACCTGACAGAGCTTGAGAGGATCTGCAGAGATGAATGGGAGAAACTCCCCAAATACAGTGGTGCCATGCTTGTAGCGTCAAACCCAAGAAGACGATGCTGTAATTGCTGCCAAAGGTGCTTCAACACAGTATTAAGTAAAGGGTCTAAATACTTACATTACCAGTCAAAAGTTTGGACACACCAGGGTTTTTCTTTATTTTGACTATTTTCTACATTGTGGAATAATAGTGAAGACATCAAAACTATGAAATAACACACATGGAATCATGTAGTAACCAGAGAAGTGTGAAACAAATCAAAATATATTTTATATTTGAGATTCTTCAAAGTAGCCACCCTTTGCCTTGATGACAGCTTTGCACACTCTTGGCATTCTCTCAAGCAGCTTCATGAGGGAGACTCCTGGAATGCATTTCAATTAACAGGTGTGCCTTGTTAAAAGTTAATTTGTGGAATTTCTTTCCTTCTCAATGCGTTTGAACCAATCAGTTATGACAAAGTACGGGTGGTATCAGTGGAGGCTCCTTATATGAGGAAGGGGAGGACCATCCTGCTCAGTGAGTTTCATAAAAATAAAAATTTAAAACACTGAAAACGTGACAATTTTTTAGATAAAACTATACCAAATATATTGACATCACCAAATAATTGATTAAAACACACTGTTTTGCAATGAAGGTCTACAGTAGCCTCAACAGCACTCTGTAGGGAAGCACCATTTTGTAGCCGTAGGACAGCTAGCTTCCGTCCTCCTCTTGGTACATTGCCTTCAATACACAACCTAGGAAGCTCTTGGTTCTCACCCCCTTCCATAGACTTACACAGTAATTATGACAATTTCCGGAGGACACCAAACACCCGGCTCAAACATAGGGATGCTATGTAAGCTAGCTGGCTATGACTATCCAACACAACACTGGAACTCTTCCAAGTCAAGGTAAGCTTTGGTTTTATTAATTTATTGCCACCGGGGCCCTCCGGTGTAACTGCTTACTGACTATACACTGTAAGATTACTGCATGATTGTAGTGGGTTTACCAACACATTAGTTCTATTAGCTATGTTGACTAGGATGTTACTTTAGCAAATATGGGGTCAACGATGTAGGTTTCTTAGACGGAAGCAAACGAAACAGGGATAAAAATACCTGAATTTGTCCAATAGAAACTCTTGTTTGCAACTGTTGGACTGAGAATTACATCCTAGATAAGCTATACTCAGGCAAGAGTGTGCAAGGCAGTATCATATGTGTCACTGTCTGTCATCTTAAACTTTTCTCTCGACCTGTGTGCACCTACGTTGTAAACTCATTCATAGGTTAGGTTATAATAACCTCATGACGTGTATAGGGAGAATTCATGTATCATGTAGTAGCCTAAACTATGATGTTACATTGAACAGGGCAAATAGAATATGAATGGCAGTCATCCAACACACTGTAATAGAAATAAGGCCATGCTCATGAAAGAAATATTGTCATCCCTCATTATAAACGGCACTGACCGCCACTGGGTGGTATACAGGACGTAGCCGTATTTGGTAAATGACCAAGTCCATATTATGGCAAGAACAGCTCAAATAAGCAAAGACAAACGACTGTCCATCATTCCTTTATTAAGACGTTAAGGTCAGTGGTAGCACTAAGTATACATGTATATTTCAGCAAAACCATGGAGGACTACAATAATATTCTTGTGAAAAAACTAACTTTGGTTCCAAAATATGGACATTTATAGAATCTGTCACAGAAAATGTGTTGTTTTTGTAAGGGTAATAATATAAGCCAGATAGGCCTATCACGTACATGACCATAGGTCAGTCATAAGTCCCAAAGAGTGTGTCTTGTCCTGCTCCTACCTTCATCCCAGTCATCAGCGACAGAGCATTTGGGCTAGTCACGTTTGACATCAATGTGTGTACAATGACAGTGGTAATACAATTGCCAATTTTAGGAAATGTTATTTAACAGACGTTAATACATTCTAAGTACATTAGACTACATTCAGCATTTTTGGGCTTTATCACCAATAGTTACAACAAATATATAGAAGTAGTATTAAATTGGTATTATAATGCTGCAAATATTGTTTCCACTAATATTACTCCACAAGGCCAATGCATTAGTCACCCGAATACTCCTCTCATGTCCTTGTTTTTCCTATCTGCCTGACGTCAGTCCAGGCTGCTGGATGCCTTGCAAAGCCCCAGGCTGAACATCTATCCAGTATCCACGTCACCGAAAACACACCTGTCCCTGCTCTGCACTAAAACCTAGCAATTAACTACCAGGGTTGTGTTTTTCTTCACACAAAACTCAACATAGTGCCTGTACAAAGGAGAGTAACTACCCAGAGAGAATGTTTAACCCTCTCCAAACTCCCTCTCTCTCTCTTTCTCTATTTCTGCCACTCGTTCGTATGCCCCCCCCCCCCCCCTTTCCTTATTCTCTCTCACTTTCCAGAGAGAGGTTGTTTCAGGTTACCTCCCGTGGGACATGATGCACTGTCTCTGTTGTTCACATTGTTCCTGCCCGGGTCGAGAGGGCAAGAAAGGAGGCAAGAACGAAACTGCCAGTCATGTTTGTTTTTGTTACTTTACCTGCCAGTATCTCCCCCTCTCCTTTCTCTTTCTCAGTTAGGCCTTGGATTCGTCGACAGCAAAGTCTAGCTCCGTTTTGCCTCGAGCCATGATATAATGATTTGATATTCGATATGCATCATTCTCTTTGTAAAAGGATTTGGGAAGTAACTTAATGCATTTATTAATGTCACTAGATATGAACTGCAATAAATTAATAGCTTTAATAATTATATCAACAGGGTCGATGGAATGTGAGGAGTTACATTGAGTAGGGTCGGTACTTTTAGAGGAATAATGGATTCAGTGCTTTTAAAGTTAGAATCCGAGGAGGTGAGAGGGAGAGAAACTGTGACGAGCCACTGCCATTTGACCATGTGTTGACAGTGCGGTGGCATGTTATTCTAACAGAGTGCACTCATACATGTAAAGCAGCCGGCTCTGGCCTGCTGTATCTCCTATGTGTTAGGGAGCTCCCGGTCCCCTAACATTCCCTTAGCCTTCCCTGTCCGTCCCTCTGCTCTCATTCCAGGGAAACATGTGCGCTGGAATTCACTTCCAATTAAGACCGGGATTAGCCGGGCCACTGTGGGAAGAGGGCAGAGTGTGGGAACGTTGTGCGGAGGGGCTGCCTGTCCCCCTCTCTTTCTCGCCCTCTCTCTCCCACTCTCTCTCTCTCAGTGCCCTTTCTCTGTCTATCCTTGTCTGTCACTCACGGACGTCTATCTCGTCATCAAATTTTTTCAGAACCCATCTTTCTTTTATTGTCGCAAATAGTTCTTCTCCTCCATCATTCTATAATACTGTAGACCCCCCCTCCCTCCTTTTTCTCACCCCTTTATTTTCCCTTTCCCTTGCTTCTCTCTCACGTCTCTCCACAGCTTTCATGCTTTATTCTCTCAGAAGTGCACCAGCTCCCCAGTCCCCCCCCCCCCCTTTTCTCCCTCTCTAGATCACATTGAAAGGCTATCTGGAGGGGTGCTGGAGACACATGAATGGCTCAAGCTGTAGGGTTGAAAGAGGGAGAGAAGGTGCCTCAAAAAGTGAGTTACTTTATCTTAATTCTGACAGAGCAAGAGGTTGAAATGAACAAATTCAAACATTCAATATGGCTTTACTGAATTTTTACACTAAATTAAACTACAATTTATTATTCGTGATGGAAAGCACAGGCATAATAAGCCAGAACTACAGATTTTGTTTTAATTCAGATTGTGTCTAATATTCATATGATGAATATGTATTTGGAAAACATCCATAGGAATGCACTCAATGAACTTGTCGTTCCCACTGACCTTGTCCTTCTCTTCTATCTCGTGATTTTCCAGTCATTATCACACTGAATTCCTCTCTCACCACCTCTGCTACATTCCTTCTCTCCATTGTCACCTTCACTACCACACTCCCAGTCATTCTCTTTTTCCTGGTGTTCCCCCAAATCCCTTCCCTCTCCACTCCTCCACACAAGGCTTGTCTGTTCCAATTATGATGCGAGCGTCCAGGCCCCGGCTCACACGCACTCCTCGCACACACGCACGCACACACCCACACAGCCCTGTTCTCATTAAGCCCGTATCAATTAGGCGTCAGCCCCCTAAAACAAAGAGCCTCTTTACGAGTGGCCTGGCTGCCCACGGCCGGGCCGTGTGAGGTGCTTCCTTTCCAGTGCTACAGTACTGCTTCCCATCCTCATTCATCCTCGTTTTTTTCCACTGGAGCTGTCTCTGACCTGTCTGGCTCCTAAGCATCTAGTTAGCATATTTAACCTAAAAAGGCCCACATGAACATACTGTATCTAACTGTATTTGTTAAGTTATTATGGTGAAATATAGTGTTGGATTCATTTGAGGGATGGTAACCCATTAGAGTTGGTTGACTAGAAAAGAAAACCTCTTTTCATTTCCTTATTGACTGTACACTACGAAGCTCCTTGTTTGCAGAGGCCTCAGCAGCACAGTGCAGTACTTAGCCCTCTGCCTTTGTTGGCTCACCCTTAGCCAGCAACCTGGTTTTGATTTTCCCACAGATCTGCCGGTGAGAGAGGAGTATCGTCCCCTCTTTGGCACAGTGACTATGTTGGCACTGACCCAGCCTGTACCCCCTCCTCTCACACCCCTCTTTATTCCCAGGGGTCCTAGGAGTGTAATACATTACTAACAAAAATTCCACTTCCCATTCCCCTCTCCATTCCCCCCTCTCCCAACTCCCACAGTTGGCATGCCCCCTAAAATAGGGATTGGGGCCATGATATGACTCTCCCTCCTCTCTCTCTCGCATTCTCTAGCTCCATCTTTCCATCACTCCCTAGTTTGTTTTCTGTTTCAATGTTGAGTCACTCTTAAGTCCTAACCAGCTGTTATTGATACAGATTCCACCATTCCACTTAGGCTGAAGTGTTACGAAAACATTCACAGAACGCTGACCCTAATTTGATAATGTCAAGTTGAAAAGAGGCAGGTTGATTTTTCACTGCTGGTATGTCAGCTGTAGGGTTGATGGCTTGAACATGTCAGCAGCCTTAGTTGTGTCAAGGCTGTGGAACGAACAAACGCACCAGGCCTTTCACTGTTAAAAGGATTTAGGGAGTATAGATTTGTGCCTCGTTAAAAAAAAAGCGCTGCCTATGTCATCAATACGAGCTTACATTCTCGAAGTGCCCGGGATCACCAGGGTCGCGGTGCTCGTCTGATCTCACCCTCAGAGGGTCTGTATTCGCGGTTGTGTGTGTGTGTGTCTGGATAACATGTAATGATATAATTCTCACCCGGGTGATCATTCATTGTCAGCACGCTTTCTTCTCCCCAGCTCGTAAAAATTGACATAAGCTTGACAAACATTCCTGCCATTTTCTTCTCAAGGCCAGAGTTCTTTAGGCCCTTTCTACAGGGAACCAGTGGCAGGAGCACCACCCTCTGGTGATAATGTATAGAGACAAATGAGTATTCAGTCAAATGCCATTTCCCAGCAATGTCAGCTGTTTTACTGCAGGCTAATATGGTTGTTTTATGGAGAAGGCCAAAGAGATGAAGACTGAGACAAAGACTGATAGATCTCAGTGTGGCATATTCAGAGGAGGCCCATGTAGTGAGTAAGAGGAGCGGGTATTTATTGGCGAGTATTTATTGAATTTGCATCGGGGGCAATAAAATATCACACGTGATGGACCATTTAGAGGAGAGACCAAAGCCCAATTTGTCTCCCTCCATTTATTCAGCTCCATTCCAAAACAGTGACAAACATCAAAATGTAGACGGATTTGAAGAGGGATTGAACGAGCAGATTCCTAGTAATCGTAGGTGATCAGAGCAGGTACAAGAAGAGAGCACAACAAACGAGCTAGCTTGAGCTAGCTAATTTGTCCTGGGATATAAACATTGGGTTGTTATTTTACCTGAAATGCAGAAGGTCCCTTACTCTGACAATTAATCCACACATAAAAGGGTAAACCAAGTTAGTTTCTAGTAATCTCTCCTCCTTCAGTCTTCTTCTTTGGACTTTATATGGCGGTTGGCAACCAACTTTAAGGTGCATAACCACCACCAACTGGACTGGAGTGTGGACCTCAGTTCGTCATTCAATCACCCACATGGTAAATGCTCCTAAAAACCAATGAGGAGATGGAAGAGGCGGGACTTGCAGCGCGTGATATGTTTTAGCCCTGGCTATGCAGACTTGTTGACATGCTCGAGCAGTTTGGATGCAATGATTGAATAACATGTATGTGTAAATGTATTTGGCAATGCTCGCGCACATAATGCGAGCGGTGTGGTCAGCAAGTAACTAGCAAGCTAGCTTATTACCTAACACACACTGTCGCCACAGCCTCCCATCTGCTGTGCGAGAGGCGGGGGCGAACGGTAGGCGGGGGCGAACGGTAGACAGTGTCCTTCGCCCCCCATGTGTCAGGCACGTTTTTCTCCGGTACATAGCAGGCGGGAGCGCCAACGTGTGCTGGCTAACTTTCAACCTAGCACATGGTGTCTCCCCAGCCGCCCGCCTGCTGTGCTATAGTGGGAGGAGAGCGGTAACAGTATCCTTCACGCCCGCCTGTCGGGAACAGTTTTCCCGCAGTTCTTTTAACAACAGTGAAGGCAGGTTGGAGGGAAGGAAACTGTCTACTGGTGTAGCTCCGACTAGCTGGCAAGGATGACTCTGGGAGGTGGGGGCGAAAACTCATAGTACTTTTATTTCCGTTTTGACTCACATTCAAAAGTGTCACAAGCATAAAGATGTCCAGAACCAATGGGGTGCGTTCATGCAGGAACCAATGTGATGGGGGGGTTCATGAAGGAACCAATGGAATGCAGGAATGCCCAAATGCAGGAACACACAGAATTTCTGGCTGCAGTCACACACTATTGGTATACTTTCGAAGTATTGGAATTAAGCCAAGATAGTAAATCTAAAGGAAATTTCAATGGAGAACTTGATCAAATGTCTTTGGAGGATTTTTTTCAGTGACATTTGCTGTATATGACCATTTCTGAAACACATTAACAATTGCAAATTGTTGTGGACCTGTAAAAGATTGTTTGAATACAATAATGTTTTGTATTTACTTTCTCCCGAACCTAAATATGCTGCACTGTCCGCAAATTCTGAAACAGTCTACTCTAAACTACAGTAGACCTACTTACAGTGGTAGCCTACACACTTCAATGCAAAAGATCAACTGTCACTAACAGCCAATGATTGCATCTTGGTATTTAGCTACCTGTTTTTTAGTTATGAATAAGTCATCATATTTTCTCCATTCGCACAAGGCTACTAGGCTACTTTTGCCTTCTTGCAATACTTCAACCACTAGAAACTGCATATGCATGGTCTGAAGTTGGCGGGAGGATAAGCACATTCTCACGGTCAAGTTGAGTTTTTATGAATGCCACCTTTAGCATGAAAACTGGCGTATGCATGTTTTGGGGTATATTTTGTGTGTACCGGTATGTACGTTTATAAATGAGGCCCCAGGAGTTCAAAATGAAGTACTTTAGTAGATCACTTACCATTCAGCCCCACTGCAACCTCCCGCAGCTGCTTCCCATGGATGACCTGACATATGTATACTCATAGACGTTCCAGCTTCAGAGACACGTTGCCTCTTTCCAGCTCCTGGGTGATCAGACTCAGTCTGCCCTTGTAGCCCCTCACCTCTGTCACCTGGCCCCTCTTATACAGGTAAATACACTGTTTTCTTCAACCACCGGATTGTCATGGCAACAGCACTGATCTCAGGGGACAAGTGACTGGGGAGGGTGACCTCACGGTCAACATAAGTCTCCACCTTGCTTTGGGGGCTAAGTTTGGACTCATCCGTGTGGGGTAAGAGAAACATTATGGGTTATCTCTGACACAAATACATGCAGACCATTGACAAGAATGTGCACACTTTGTAATCAAGCAAACTGTTTGTGAAATGCTTCTTTCTCATGGTAAATTCATGCAAAAACAAATAGGCCTAACCATTTAATTGTGAGACTGTAACGTGGTGACAACATGATCTCTGGCCATTTTCCCTACATAATAAAAACTTTGATCAGGGAATGATAATCAAGTAATAAAACCTGATTTTTATAAAATTATAGTGTGTTGTTGTTTATTCCTTATGCATTCCTCTATTCATTTATCCAATTACCTTTCTCAGGAACGTGTCTATTTTTGAAGGTGAAATATACAGACATTCACTTGTACCTTTACTGGTCTTCCTGAAGTATCTGTGGTGGTTCATTTCTTTACTATCAAATGAGGAGACACACTGATCACACAAGTCAGAGTTGATATTTTTACTACCTTTATGCAACAGGTTGAAATGATTCGATTTTTATTTTGATTTATTTCACCTTTATTTAACCAGGTAGGCAAGTTGAGAACAAGTTCTCATTTACAATTGCGACCTGGCCAAAATGAAGCAAAGCAGTTCGACACATACAACGACACATAGTTACACTGTCAGGACCCGGTTTCGAACCTGGGTCTCCGGAGTGAGAAACAGTCACTTAACCAACTGAGCCACGAATAGACAGCAGAACCCAGAAGATGAGGCAGACACAGCAGTACTTAAGACGGTGTATTTAATAAAGAAAAAATCCTAAAATACAAAAAATGGCAAATCCAAAAGGTGGTAGGAAAAACACAAAAAGACCTCAAAAGAAACTCACCAAAAATAAACAAAAACAAAAAACAGAATACCACAAGAACTTCACCCGGAATCGACAAGAGCACACAGAACACTAGGGCAGGGTGCTAACATACAAACACAGAGCACAGAACTGAGGGAAACAAAGGGTTTAAATACAATCAGGGGAAACGAGACACAGGTGCAAATAATAATGGGGATCAAGGGAAAAACATAGGGACAAAAAGCACAATGGGGACATCTACTGACCAAAACCCGGAACAACCCTGGCCAAATCCTGACAGAATCCCCCCTAGGAACGGCTCCTGACGTTCCTACCAGCTCTCTCAGGGTGGAGGACCCTGAACTGACGAATGAGGTCAGGGTCCAGGATGTCTTTGGCAGGAACCCAGGAGCGCTCCTCAGGACCGTAGCCTTCCCAGTCCACCAGATACTGCCAGGACCGCTGCACCCGGCGGGAATCCAGTATCCGGTGGACGGTATAAGCCGGCTGGCCTCCAATGACACGAGGCGGAGGGGGAGGTCTGTCTGCCGGGACAAGGGGAGAAAAAACAACAGGTTTTAACAATGACACATGAAATGTGGGATTAATCTTAAGGGATCTGGGTAAGTGTAGGCGATAAGAAACTGGGTTAACTCTCCTGGCAACCTTGAAGGGACCGATGTATTTTTGGGACAGCTTGCGAGACTCCACCCGTAGAGGTAAGTCTCTTGTGGAAAGCCAGACTCTCTGGCCGGGGCGCAGGGTAGGCCCGGGACGGCGACGTCTGTTGGCTTGTTGTTGATACCTCTGTGAGGAACGCATCAGATTAAGACGGGTCTTCCTCCACATAAGCCGACAGCGTCTGACGAACCTCAAGGCTGAAGGCACTCTGACTTCTGCCTCCTGGTCCGGGAACAATGGAGGAGCATAGCCAAACTGACACTCGTGCGGGGACATACCAGTGGAGGAGGAGCGCAAGGTGTTGTGCGCGTATTCGGCCCAAACAATAAAGGATGACCATGTGGACGGGTTGTCACGAGTCATACATCGGAGGGTGGTTTCCAGCTCTTGATTCATCCTCTCTGTTTGGCCGTTGGACTCCGGATGGTACCCTGAAGATAGACTGGCAGAAGCCCCCATGAGTTGGCAGAAGGCCTTCCAAAACCTTGAGGCGAACTGGGGACCTCTGTCAGAAACCACATCTTGAGGAATGCCGAAGACTCGGAACACATGATTAATTACCAACTCAGCCGTTTCCTTGGCAGAAGGTAACTTAGTCAGAGGGATGAACCTGGCCGCCTTTGAAAACCTGTCGATTATGACTAGGATAGTAGTATTGCCATGGGATGGAGGAAGTCCAGTAATAAAGTCCAATGAGATATGGGACCAGGGTCTGTGGGGAACAGGTAAAGGGTGAAGGAGTCCTTGAGGGCGGAGGTGAGAAGATTTGCCCTGGCAGCACACGGGGCAGGCATTGACGAAAGTGGCAACGTCTTCTCTTATGGTAGGCCACCAGAACTTACGCTGGATGAACTCCAAGGTGCGACCTACGCCCGGATGACAGGTGAGGCGAGAGGAGTGCCCCCACAGAAGGACCTGAGTCCTCACTGCCTTGGGGACAAACAACCGATTGGCAGGGCCTCCTTTAGGGTCCGGTTCGCTAGCTTGAGCACGTCTCACGGTATCCTCAACTTGCCACGAGATCGGAGCCACAATCTTAGCAGCAGGAAGGACAGGCATGTCCGTGTCATCTCGAATGGCAGGAGCGTAGACTCGGGACAGGGCATCCGGTTTGAGATTCTTCGACCCGGGCCGATAGGTGAGGATAAACTGGAATCGATTGAAGAAAAGAAACCATCTAGCTTGTCTAGAGTTCAATCGCTTCGCCTGCTGGATATACTCCAGATTTTTGTGGTCCGTAAGCACTTGAAACGGGTGAGAAGCCCCCTCGAGCCAGTGTCTCCATTCCTTCAATGCCATCTTAACCGCTAGGAGTTCACGATCCCCCACATCGTAGTTCCTCTCAGTCGGGGTAAGCCGGTGTGAGAAGAATGCGCACGGATGAAGCTTCTTGTCTTCACCCCTCTGAGACAGGACAGCTCCAACACCAACCTCTGATCGTCTACCTCCACCACAAATGGTTCATCCGTAGTCGGTAGTATCAGGATGGGAGCAGAGAGGATGCGCTGCTTGAGTCCTTGGAAGGCCGTCTCAGCTTCTCTTCCCCAAAAAAACCTTGCATTGCCACCTTTGGTTAAAGCTGAGAGAGGAGCTGCCACCAAACTGAAGTTCTTGATGAACTTGCGGTAAAAGTTTGTGAAGCCCAGGAAACGCTGAACATCCTTAACGGATTTGGGGGTGGGCCAATCCGCTACCGCCCCTACCTTCCTAGGGTCCATTTGGATTCGACCGGGTTCCACTACAAATCCCAGGAATTGTACTCGGGATGAATGGAATTCACATTTTCCGGCTTAACGTACAGATGGCTGTCCAGGAGGCGTTTGAGTACTTGTCTGACATGCTTAGTGTGTTCTTGAAGGGAGCTCGAAAAGATGAGGATGTCATCCAAGTAAACGAACACAAATATGTTAAGCATATCCCTAAGCACATCGTTTATGAGCGCTTGGAACACCTCTGGGGCGTTGGTCAGGCCGAAGGGCATCACCAAGTATTCATAGTGACCAGTAGGCGTGTTGAAAAGCGGTCTTCCACTCGTCACCAGGTCTGATCCGCACAAGATGGTATGCGTTCCGCAGGTCAAGCTTAGTGAAAACAACTGCTTCCTGGAGCAGCTCGAAGGCTGTGGCCATAAGGGGTAGCGGGTAATGGTTACGGACGGTTATGTCATTGAGTCCCCGGTAGTCGATGCAAGGACGTAATCCACCATCTTTCTTGGCCACAAAGAAAAACCCTGCTCCCGCCGGGGAGGTTGATGGACGCATGAGGCCTGTTTCCAGAGAGTCCTTGATGTAGGTATCCATAGCAGCTCGTTCGGGTGGAGATAGGGAAAAGATCCGACCCCTGGGGGGGCAAGTGCCCGGAAACAGGTCGATGGGGCAATCGTAAGATCTATGGGGTGGTAGCATGGTGGCCCTCTGTTTGCTAAACACCAGTTTGAGGTCATGGTAACACTCGGGAACTCGGGTCAGGTCGATGGATTCTAAAGACTCGGGAGTAGAACTCGGGGAATTCTGGAAAATACAAGTAGCTTGGCACGTAGGACCCCACTGCTTGATAGTGCCCACAGACCAGTCGATGTGAGGGTTATGGCTGTGAAGCCAGGGGTATCCAAGGACGAGAGGGAACTCGGAACAGGAGATCAAATGAAAGTTCATCAATTCCTGGTGTTGTGAAACTGAAAGTCTCAAGGAGGTAGTGACATGAGTGACAAGTCCAGATCCCAAAGGGCTTCCATCCAATGTAGTAACCCTCATGGGGTCACTTAGAGGTTCAGAGGGAACGCCATTCTCCTTCGCCCAGACACCATCCATGAAGTTACCTGCGGCTCCAGAGTCTACCAAGGCTTGAAGGTGAAGCTTGTGGTTGTCCCAGGAGAGGGTGACTGGAATGAGCAGACGGGAGTTGGACGGATGGGAGGAGGTTATGTTTCCCGTTACAGTTCCCCCGGTCTGTACGGGACAGAGCGTTTCCCTGGAGCCCGGGACACGTGGAACGGAAATGGCCCGGTTTGCCGCAATATAGACAGCGTCGCTCCCTCATCCGGCGGTCTCTCTCAGCCTGGGAGATGCGTCCAATCTGCATGGGTTCCGGTGGAGCCAGCGATGATAAAGGTGGGGACTCGGAGCTGGGACTGATAGGGGCTAGAGGTCTACGGTTGAGTTCTCTCTCTCAGACGCTGGTCAATGCGTGAGGCCAACTTGATCAGGGACTCGAGATTGTCCGGTGGTTCCCGAGTGGCCAGTTCATCTTGGATAGTGTCGGAAAGGCCTTTCAGAAAGCACACCGTGAGCGCCTCGTTGTTCCAGCCACTCGCTGCTGCCACCGTGCGGAACTGGATGGCATAGTCCGTCACGCTGCGCCAACCTTGATGGAGAGTCAGGAGCTGTTTGGCTGAGTCAGAACCACTGCTTGGGCCTTGAAACACTCGTTTGAATTCCTCAGCAAAGGCAGAGTAGCTGGCACAGCAGGAACTATGGGCATCCCACACAGCAGTAGCCCAGGCCAGGGCTTTTTCCGACAGCAGGGTGATGATATATGCGATCTTAGACCGGTCGGTGGGAAACGACGAGGGTTGCAGCTCAAAGGAGAGAGAACATTGAGTGAGAAAGCCTTTACAAGCACTTGGATCACCTGAGAACCGTTGGGGAGGTGGAAGACGAGGTTCAGCCAGGGGGTTAACTGCCATGGGTACGTGAACCTGAGGTACTGGGACGGAAACTGTTGCCGGGGTAAGTCGATCAGATATTTGCTTAATGGAAGTCAGCATCTCCGACAGAAGATGAGAATGTCTAGCCATTAAGGCCTCTTGCTGAACCAGGGCGGCTTCGTGGCGTTGGACAGTCTCCTGGTGGTGGGACAGCGTGGCAAAAAGGTCCTGGGAACTGGCTGCCTCTGGGTTCATTTTTGGCTCTGTGTTTCTGTCAGGACCCGGTTTCGAACCTGGGTCTCCGGAGTGAGAAACAGTCACTTAACCAACTGAGCCACGAATAGACAGCAGAACCCAGAAGATGAGGCAGACACAGCAGTACTTAAGACGGTGTATTTAATAAAGAAAAAAATCCTAAAATACAAAAAATGGCAAATCCAAAAGGTGGTAGGAAAAACACAAAAAGACCTCAAAAGAAACTCACCAAAAATAAACAAAAACAAAAAACAGAATACCACAAGAACTTCACCCGGAATCGACAAGAGCACACAGAACACTAGGGCAGGGTGCTAACATACAAACACAGAGCACAGAACTGAGGGAAACAAAGGGTTTAAATACAATCAGGGGAAACGAGACACAGGTGCAAATAATAATGGGGATCAAGGGAAAAACATAGGGACAAAAAGCACAATGGGGACATCTACTGACCAAAACCCGGAACAACCCTGGCCAAATCCTGACATACACATGGAGTAAAACATACAGTCAATAATCCAGTATAAACAAGTCTATATACGATGTGAGCAAATGAGGTGAGATAAGGGAGGTAAAGGCAAAGCTGCTCTGACAGTTGGTGCTTAAAGCTAGTGAGGGAGATAAGTGTTTCCAGTTTCAGAGATTTTTGTAGTTCGTTCCAGTCATTGGCAGCAGAGAACTGGAAGGAGAGGCGGCCAAAGAAAGAATTGGTTTTGGAGGTGACCAGAGAGATATACCTGCTGGAGCGCGTGCTACAGGTGTGTGATGCTATGGTGACCAGCGAGCTGAGATAAGGGGGACTTTACCTAGCAGGGTCTTGTAGATGACCTGTAGCCAGTGGGTTTGGCGACGAGTATGAAGCGAGGGCCAGCCAATAAGAGCGTACAGGTCGCAATGGTGTGTAGTATATGGGGCTTTGGTGACAAAACGGATTGCACTGTGATAGACTGCATCCAATTTGTTGAGTAGGGTATTGGAGGCTATTTTGTAAATGACATCGCCGAAGTCGAGGATTGGTAGGATGGTCAGTTTTACAAGGGTATGTTTGGCAGCATGAGGGAAGGATGCTTTGTTGCGAAATAGGAAGTCAATTTTAGATTTAACTTTGGATTGGAGATGTTTGATGTGGGTCTGGAAGAAGAGTTTACAGTCTAACCAGACACCTAGGTATTTGTAGTTGTCCACATATTCTAAGTCAGAGCCGTCCAGAGTAGTGATGTTGGACAGGCGGGCAGGTGCAGGCAGCGATCTGTTGAAGAGCTTGCATTTAGTTTTACCTGTATTTAAGAGCAATTGGAGGCCACGGAAGGAGAGTTGTATAGCATTGAAGCTTGCCTGGAGGGTTGTTAACACAGTGTCCAAAGAAGGGCCAGAAGTATACAGAATGGTGTCGTATGCATAGAGGTGGATCAGAGACTCACCAGCAGCAAGAGCGACATAATTGATGTATACAGAGAAGAGAGTCGGTCCAAGAATTGAACCCTGTGGCACCCCCATAGAGACTGCCAGAGGTCCGGACAGCAGACCCTCCGATTTGACACACTGAACTCTATCAGAGAAGTAGTTGGTGAACCAGGCGAGGCAATCATTTGAGAAACCAAGGCTGTCGAGTCTGCCGATGAGGATGTGGTGATTGATAGGGTCGAAAGCCTTGGCCAGATCAATGAATACAGCTGCACAGTAATGTTTCTTATCGATGGCGGTTAAGATATCGTTTAGGACCTTGAGCGTGGCTGAGGTGCACCCATGACCAGCTTTGAAACCAGATTGCATAGCAGAGAAGGTATGGTGAGATTTGAAATGGTCGGTAATCTGTTTGTTGACTTGGCTTTCGAAGACCTTAGAAAGGCAGGTAGATATAGGTCTGTAGTAGTTTGGGTCAAGAGTGTCCCCCCCTTTGAAGAGGGGGATGACCGCAGCTGCTTTCCAATCTTTGGGAATCTCAGACGACACGAAAGAGAGGTTGAACAGGCTAGTAATAGGGGTGGCAACAATTTCGGCAGATCATTTTAGAAAGAAAGGGTCCAGATTGTGAGTGAGATTAAGTGCCAAGGTATCTTAAAGGGGCACGCACTCACACACATGGAATTTTCAGAAGTTTTTATTTTCTGAGTTTTAATTAAACACGTGAATTATTTTGATACATACTTACTGGAAACCCGGGATATAACATGTATGAAATGTTTGATTTAATACGGATTTAAAATACTGATTTAAAGGTATTTTGTAAAATTTGATAATTATGATGAAGTGTGTAGTTCTTAGCCATATTTGTGCTTTGGACCAATGTGAAGAAGGAGAGGGCCTTTGACTAAGAGTAGGCTGCCTTAAGTCTATTTTCCTATGACCGTATGGGTACAATTATTTTTCTTTGTGGAGTTCTTAACCTCTTGAAACTCCCCATCCCGGATCCGGGATTGTGACTAAGCCTCAGGCTCATTAGCATAACGCAACGTTAACGATTTCTGAAAATCGCAAATAAAATTAAAATAATGCGTTTGCTCTCAAGCTTAGCCTTTTCTTAACAACACTGTCATCTCAGATTTTCAAAATATGCTTTTGAACCATAGAAATTGACTAATTTGTGTAAGAGTATGCAAAGCTAGCATAGCATTTTGTGTAGCATGTAGCACGCAACATTTTCACAAAAGCCAGATAACCAAATATATAAAATCATTTACCTTTGAAGAGCTTCTGATGTTTTCAATGAGGAGACTCCCAGCCACATACCAAATGCGCAGTGTTTCCTGAAAGCGTCTGTGTGTAGGAGAAATCGTTCCGTTTTCTACATTGCGCCTGGCTACCGAAACGAACCGAAAATGCAGTCACCTACAACGTGAAACTTTTTCCGGATTAACTACATAATATCGACCGAAACATGGCAAACGTTGTTTGGAATCAATCCTCAAGGTGTTTTTTCACATATCTCTTCATTGACATGCAGTTCGTGGGAAGCTTGCTTCTCTCTCTGTGCCCCATGGAAAAATACTGGCAGGTGACTTTTGCGCACCAATTTCGGCGCAGGACACCGGGCGGACACGTGGTAAATGTGGTCTCTTATGGTCAATCTTCCAACGATCTGCCTACAAATACGTCACAATGCTGCAGACACCTTGGGGAAACGACAGAAAGGGCAGACTCATTCCTCTTGCGTTCACAGCCATATAAGGAGATCATGAAAGACAGAGCCTCAAAAATCCTTGTCATTTCCTGGATGCCAAGTCATCTTGGTTTTGCCTGAAGCTCACGTTAAAGGGCACGCACAGAGAAGATATTTGTATTTCTGGACACGTCAGAGTGTTTTCTTTCGAACAGTAGCAATTATATGCATAGTCGAGCATCTTTTTGTGACAAAATATCTTGTTTAAAACGGGAACGTTTTTCTTCCAAAAATGAAATAGCGCCACCATAAGTGTAAGAGGTTAAGGGTAATGATTTTAACTGTGCCCAAAATTGATTTAGACTTTTGGGATATCAGGTTGATTACATACAATTATAGTAATTTAGATTAAGAATGCATTGAGATACCGATCTGTATTATAATCATCGTCATTGAAAATAAGAATTTGTTCTTAACTGACTTGCCTAGTTAAATAAAGGTAAAATAAAAAATGTTGATGTGTGTTAAATTGAGGGATAGGACCAATTTGAATGACTGAGCAGTGTCATTCTAAATGTTGGTTGGATAATTAATTGGGGTTTGATTATGATTTGGAAACTGAAGGAGTGATTTGAGTTTAGTATGTTAATAACTATATGCGTGAAGCAATTAATGTATTAGGGATTGATTGTTTTGATTGCTGTTATGAACTAAAGATGTTGACACTATTTTCAGCATGCGATGATGAGTGGAGAGGGTGAACTCTGATCCGGAGAGTGAAACTGATCCTAATCTATTTGATCTATAGGCATTGCCTTATAAATAGTGGAATCATAATGCTTGTCTTGGGTCATGTTCATTAGGCACCAATGGAATACATTTTACTTTAACCAGGAGTCACTACCTGGATTTGTCCAAGATATGATCATTTTTGTTTCTGGATGCTGATCCATTGGAGTGTGATAGATAACTAAAGCTTATTTAATTAAACTCCATTGTTGCAGGCACTGCATTTTGCATTACGTATGTGCTTTTCACTGTCTATGAAGATAGCTCTGAATCTCATAAACTGTATGCATCTTTTGTTTTTCTTCATGGGTTCGTGCAGGAGACTGTGTATCATAACCTTCCCAGACAAATTTCTAGAATGCTTAGAATATGTATTGTAGGTTGAAATGGGAGACAGTGCTAAGTTTCTTGTAAGGTGTTATAGCAGCCGGGCCACATGCAGGAACCCATGCAATGAGTTATTGCTTTTATGCTTCTTGGTTTATGTAGAATGTATACATTTTCTACATGTGAATGAATGTTCTTAAATCATGTAATTTTTTTTAAGTTCTCAAAATGGGGGATTATGGTGGAAAATTTCAAGATTGTTATAATAGATTTACGAATCTCCTGTCAGTGTTATCTCACATAGGCCCATCCTCAGTAGAACACACACACAATAGTCCACCATAGTCTCCCACCTAATTTAAAGATAGTTGATTCAAATCCAGAAAGTCACCATACCGTTTGTGAAAACCATACTGTGCACTTATAATCCTTTTATAAATAAATTCATACAGCATTTTCAAAGATCATCTGCAGCTGCATGCATGTGATAGATCTCCTTCAGTGTTGATTAACTAGACTTTTACCTTTACACTGGAACTTACAGTACAGGTGACTTCAGTAAACTATCTGCATGTTGGAATGATGTGTATAAACCCTGGATTGCAGATGCTATATGATGGCCAATGGTGGGTTTTGAAGCCACCAGCCGCCATTTTGGAATTCCCCAGAAGGAGCAGTCGTCCATAGGAATGGATAGAATTCTACAATATTTTTAATTAAATGTTTTTAGGTATTTATTAAAAACATATATTGAAGTATTTCTCTGTTGTAACATTAGTACTCTCTAAAACATGTTTATTTTCATGTTCAATTCACTTAATATAATTTAAAAGTATGCATTAAGGTGTCAACGAATGTCAACATGAATAAATGCATTTCTATAGCTTTCAAAACATTTTCTACACTAGAGGAAGCGTACCAAAATACATAGAATTGGTAGCAAATAGTCTTCAACCAGGGATCACATGCACTGAACCCAGGGGTCTGCCAGGGTACTGCAGGTACCTACAAACAAATTTCACAAACATTTCTAAAAGTTAATTTCATTATAGTTACATGTATTTATAAGTGCAGGTCTTCCATTATAATGTGCAGCACAATCAAACCAAGAATATTGATACAATTGTCCCAGATACAGGAATGCAGTGGCTTCTGATGCACTGCCTGTCCCAACAATAGAGAGCAAGAGATTTTCTACTCTGGGTAACAATTGTGCTGTGCCCTCACAATTAACCAATGTAGTACCTTGCCAAAATGTTACTGTACATTTGTTTTAACTTAACTATCAGACAATTTGCATAATTAATGCTGCCTCCATGTGTAAGAATGTAACAGACATGGCAGACCACTTGGAGGTTTGGAGCATGTTGGAGCCACAGAAAAGAGTAAGTTGCAGAAAAAGTTAGTGTAGTTTATTTATAGTGAAACAATAAGCACTCATACAGTAGCTCTATAATCTTCTCTTGATCTCCTTAATCTCGCTATGTGAATGAGTTGCTTTCAACACTGGTTATATAGATCCCATCTTAGCATTTCCAAACTAAGATCTATTGGTCTTTATCCCATTCTCTCACAGAAGTGTCAGGTCAATTGTTCTACTACTTGAGTACCGGCACCTCTTATATTGATGTTTATATTGGCTCCAAATATAAAGAGTGAGTACTGGCTCCTATTCTAATCTACTTCAAGCACCACGTATGGCTGCTTTCTCACCCCACAACGTCTTCTCATCCAACCAATTATTCCTCCTGCCCCCCCTTGTTCTCTCTCTCTTTCTCCTCCTTGCGCTCCAATAACATATATGTGTACGCTAAATATCAAAGTGGACATGCAGACCTCTTCTAAAAATAATTGAATTTCAGTGAGATCTTTAAAATTTGGCCTCATCATATTACAGTCATGTTGATGAAGTGAGGAACTGTTATTTTATAAATGATAATAAAAAGCAATATTGAAACAAATGCCTTTCCATGGAGTCCATTATTATGTCATAGTAGCCAATCATGTTATTCTTTGAGGAATATTCTGACTGGTACAGATTTCATACATATGGTTAGATACCAAAGCAAGGGTTCATGTGTTGTATTTTTTAGGGGGGTGGTCATATTTCATAGCTTGGATTCTTGATCGAGCGATGGATTGGCGGGGTTTGGGAGCCTCAGCTCTGTGGGCAAGCCCCGTCTCCAGACCCAGCAGTCTACGCAGCCGTGTGATCTCCTGCTTGTACCTGTAGAGAGGGACAACGCTCATCTAAACACCCTTTACATAGACTCTTGTAATCTATCCTTAAATCCAGATGTCAGTACCCTGCCACTTTGTTAAGTAGTGCACTTAATGAAGTCAGTAGCTATGGGAAAATATGTCAGGTACATTTATGAGATCTGAGTATCAAAACGGAATAGACAATACAGACATGTCTTTATGAATTTGTTATGTCCTTTTAGTAACTAGACAGCTCCAAAATGGGTGTTGTTACCTTCCCAGGTGCTTGTCAACATACTCCTGCAGCTCTAACAGCTGCTCCTCGGCAACTGTAGCCCTGGTGATGAGCTGGGCACGCTCCCTCTCATGGCCCTCCTGTTTGGACAACAGGAATGTTTGCATTTCAACTTAACTCAGGTCATAAAAACAGATTATTTTGTTGTAGAGTTATAACAATTTGATTCGTAGAAGATAAGTTAATATGGGAGGGTTAAGCAGTGGACTCATATCTCTGATTTGTATAAGTAGAGGGGTATGTTATTACCTGAGTAGAGTTGGTGATCTCTCGTAGCTTTTTCCTAATATCAGTCCAGGCCTCTTCAGATATCTGCCCTGATTTTCCAGAACTGTACAAGGTTAGAGCATTATTTATGGTCTACTTCATTCATACATTTGATTATTATTCATGTCATTTTCAAAGATATTACTCACTCCTGAAAGTTGACTGTTTGAATAGGTCTAGTGACGACAGCCACCTAAAAAAAGGTACAAATCAATGAATGATCAAGAGTAATTTCAAAATTTGACTGAGCAACAACAATTAAACAAACCCCCCATAAAATGTAACATTCAGCCTATATTTAGGAACGTGACAAAAGACAAAACACAAACATGGTCTAGAATACTCAGTCTAAAATCAGTCTTGTCAGTATAACTACAGGCTTCTGAGCCTCTCGGAGCTGGCCCTCTAGCCTGGCCTTGTCCTGGCGTAGGAGCTGGAGCTCCCTTTCCGTTTCTCCCCTCAGCTCACTGGGCTCCAGGCTGAAGTGGGCCTCGGGGGGGCCGGGGTCCAAGCCACTCTCTGGCTGGGACAGGACCTGTTCCCTCTGCACCCTGACACACATACAGAGGAAACAGAGCCGGCTGAAGGTGTTTGGCATGGTGAAGTCAGTCATTTGTTGGCTATTAGTTTCTAGATTGCGGAAGTGGGACCAGTTTATGAAGAGTGATAGTATGAAAAAAATGATAGAGGAGATGGAAAGACAAGGTAATAGAGAGCGGAGTGGCTGTCTGACCGGATTCTCTGGACGCCTCCAATAGCTAAACAACCATACCTTCTGTGCATGTGCTAGTTCGGCTCCAAAGAGGTGGAACAGGCTACTCTGGCGAATTGCAATGATGTGCTGTATATCAAATTGTTTGGTGTTGCATGATCATTGAGAAGCAAATTAGGTATTTTGCCCCAATGCAATGTGTAGACAGAGCTAGGCTACATGTTGCATGTGATGTTGTCATATAGGCTAAATGCGTATGGTTTCACATTTAGAGGATAAGGATATTGCAAAACATTGTCTGCATCCAGCTTATGCTTGTGCTACTGCAATATTCTTAGTTAAGACGATGCTTTTTTGTCGTCGCTGGTGGATGTGTTGTCTCACAACTCTACCCATATACTCTGTCCACAAGCATTCTGTTGATCGCAGAACGAGGGAGAGATAATTTTGATGTTTTGCAAAGTTTTGAAAGTCTATTGAAAAATTTGTGTTACTAGCTATCTACCTTTTGATTTTGGTGGCCGCAATGCGGTTTGCATCAGTTGCTGGGACCACTACTATCCATCTGTCCACATATCCTGCCGACCAAGACTGGGTCTGAGGAGCTGCTTGGCGTAGCAGCTAATCTATTTGCTAGCTAGCTGCCTATCAAGCTAGCACAGTTTTCTTGAGGGCTTGAACGCAGCCCGCAATGCGGTTAGTTATTGTGGCTGGGACCTCTGATTGTCCCGGGCTTGTGGCTGTCTGGATCCCTGCTGTTTGTTGTTGTTGTTTCCTATCTTCCCTGCAAACTGCCCTGTCTGGAACTGCGAGGAATAACAGCGTAACCTACGTTGTTACATTGACAAAGACCAAAGCCGGCTGGAGTACCATTGACAGTGGTGTCTCTCTATCACAAGTGAAGAATCTTTTAAATGAACAAAAATAATTTTACAAGCAGTCGGTACAACAAGAAAACAGCTTCAAGTGTTGTGTACAAATACTGATGGTGTCAACTAATAAAATAATGGACGACCTGACCAGAGAGGTCCAGGACCTGAAGAACAGCTTGCAGTTCTCCCAGGGTTAGCTCGATGAGTTTAAATAGGAAAACGGCAAGATGACAGCAATCTGTAAGTCATTAAGAGAGGACAGCCATTCTGTATGATAATCCATGATAACAATGACAAAGAATCAAGGCGGAACAACATGGTTGTGGACAGAATTGCAGAATCGCCACGAGACCTGGAAAAACCACCACCGGCCCAGGTGACCGGCCCAGGCCGACATTGGTCAAGTTCCTGAGGTTAAAGGACAAGGTAGTTGTTCTGGAAAGTACATCTTCCTCAACGAAGACTATCCTGAAGCTGTGTGCCAGAAGAGGAAATAACTTAACCCAGCCATGAAAGCTGCAAGAGCGCATTGCTTACATCCGTTATGACAGGCTCACTGTCCACCCTCCATCCCAAAAGCATGGAAGGGATGAGAGAGCCAAGCCTAAGAGTTCATAGCTTCACCCACACAGCACACACCAACTGATTAATAGACTGTTGAATTTATTTATTTTTCTCATGCTTTGTTTGGTCTTTTCCATATTATGTCTCACTGATAAACTACCCAGGAAAGGGCTGAAAATAGCCCATATTTTAAAAATGAAATCAATAAATTGCTAACATCAGATAACATGAATATATTAGTCACTCACTTAGATAATTAATTTGTTGATACAGCAGTAGCAGTACAAGGATATAACGTCTGTAGAAGAGACAGGAATGCTTATGGGGGAGGTGTTGCTGTATATATTCAGAGCCATATCCTTGTACTGCTTAGAGACAATCTTATGTAAAGTGTTATTGAATTGTTGTGGTTGCAGGTTCACCTGGCACATCTAAAGCCTTTTCATTTGGGGTGTTGCAATAGGCAACCAAGTGCTAACAGTTAGTATCTAAATAATGTGTGAAATACTTGATAGTGTATGTTATGTAAACATAGAGGTCTTCTTTCTTGGGGACCTGAATATTGACTGGTTTTCATCAAGCTGTCCGCTCAGTAGGAAACTTCTCACTGTAACCAGTGCCTGTTATCTGGTTCAGGTTATTAACTTCTTATGGGTACCGTCCCAACTGGCCAATATCCGGTGAAATTGCAAAACGCCAAATTCAAAATAGAGAAATACTCATAAACATTCAAAACATACAAGTGTTATACATCGGTTTAAAGATTAACTTCTTGTTAATCCAGCTGCCGTGTCAGATCTCAAAAAGGCTTTATGGCAAAAGCATACCATGCGATTATCTGAGGACAGTGCCCCGCTTACAAAAGCATACAAACATTTTCCAGCCAAGTAGAAGAGTCAGAAAAGTCAGAAATACCGATAAAATTAATCACTTACCTTTGATGATCTTCATATGGTTGCACTTACAAGACTCCCTGTTACACAATACATGTTTGTTTTGTTCGAAAAAGTCCCTATTTATGTACCATAAACTCAGTTTTGTTGGTGTGTTT
The DNA here is from genome assembly GCF_036934945.1 of Oncorhynchus masou masou. Lineage (NCBI taxonomy): Eukaryota > Metazoa > Chordata > Actinopteri > Salmoniformes > Salmonidae > Oncorhynchus > Oncorhynchus masou. Next base: position 57,051,055 of record NC_088229.1, read on the forward strand.
TGTTCAGTTATCCACTGGCCCCAGGGAGGTCAAAACATACAGACGAATACCTCTTAATAGTAACGGTAAAGTTTGTCTAAAACAAACAATGTTTATAATTAATCCTCAGGTTGTCTATTGTCTAAATAATCAATAATATTTCAATAGCAATTTCAAAAGAAAGGTAAAACAACGAACGGCGCGCTCACGATCACACGACCAATCCAGCTCTGCATACTTCCCCCTGTCCACTGACCAAAAGGTCTTTTTACTCGTCGTTTTTCAAAATACAAGCCTGAAAGCATATCTAAAGACTGTTGACATCTAGTTGAATCATAGGAACTACAATCTGGGCCCTAACCCATAACATAGTCAATAGGCATTCAATGGAAAACAACTCACATAAAAAAAATCCCACTTCCTGGATGGATTTTCCTCGGGTTTTCGCCTGCCATATCAGTTCTGTTATACTCACAGACATTATTTTAACAGTTTCAGAAACTTCAGAGTGTTTTCTATCCAATACTACCATGCATATGCATATTCTAACTTCTGGGCCTGAGTAACAGGCAGTTTACTTTGGGCACGTTTGTCATCCAAACTTCGAAATACTGCCCCTTACCCAAGAGAGGTTAATCAACATACCAATACATACGGTACACTACAGAAACAAGATCATCAAAAAATATTGATCACATTTTTACTAATACTGTAGATGTCATGTCTACTCCCGCTCCTCCTCTCTGGCGCTCATTGTCGACAGTTTACTTATTATTATGCACACCTGTCACCATCATTACACGTATATGCACCTCATTAAATTCACTCCCTGTACTTGCTTCCCAATTATTAACGTTACAAAATAATGCCTTGCCAAAGGGAAGCAACAGGGATACATTCTTTTTTTTACTGGTGACATCGTGTCCCAGGGTGGCTGCCGAAGGAACTGGGGATGCCTCGGCGGGCTTGACAGGTTCCCGCGACTCGACCGGCTCGACAGGTTCCCGCGCCTCAGCAGAAGCGATCGGCCCACTCCTGGTCCTCGGGACCGTCCCTTTGGTTGGCGTCCTGCAGCTAGAGCCACTCATAGGGGAGGGAGACTGTCATGTCTACTCCTCCTCTCTGGCGCTCGTTGTCGCCAGTTTATTCATTATTACGCACAACCTTCACCATCGTTACGTGCACCTGTGCCTCATGAGACTTACCTGGACTCCATCACCTTCCTGATTACCTTCCCTATATCTGGCACTCCCTTTGATTCTTTCCTCAGGCATTATTGTTTCTGTTTACATGTTTAAATGTTTGTACGCTACTCGTGTTTGTTTTGTTTATTAAATTCACTCCCTGAACTTGCTTCCTGATTATTAGTGTGCATACTGTATTACACTAAAGCTGTATTGGACTCCCATTAGATGCAGTGATCACAATATAGGAGCTATATCCAGGAAAGCCAAAGTGCCAAAAGCTTGGCCTAAAATAGTGAATAAGAAACCATACAAAATATTTAGTTGTGACTTATGTAGAATATGTAAAAAAAATATTTGTTAGTCTGTGTTTAATAAAGAGCACCAGACACTGCACTTGATGAATTTATGAAATTGCTTCTTCCAATTATTGATAAACATGCACCTGTTAAGAAACTGACTGTTAGAACTTTCCTCCATGGATTGATGAAAATCTGTGTGGTTGAAATGGGGCAAAAGACTTACTGCAATTTGACTTACTGCAATTTGAGAAATTATGTGACTAAATTCAACAAAAAGAAGAAGAAAATGTATTATGAAGCCAAGATCAATGACATACAGAATGATGGAGAAAAAAAACTTGAGTACTTTAAATTTAATTATGGTCAGAAAGTCAAATTCAACTCCATCTTTCATCGAATCAGATGGCTTATTCATCACAAAACCATTTGATGTTGCCAATTATTTTAATGATTACTTCATTGGTAAAGTGGGCAAACTTAGGCAGGAAATGCCAACAATGAAGTCAGTTACTTTAAGGAGCCGTTCTCTCTCTGTGGGTCTAACCCCAAGAAGTTCTGGAAAAAGATTAAAGACCTGGAGAATAAATGCTCTTCCTTACAGCTGCCCATGTCCCTTAATGTGGTTGTTACTGACAAGATGCAAGAAGCTCTTTAAAATCACCACTTCATTAAGTCAGGATTTCTATTTGACTCAGCCATGCCTCCTTGCCCGTCCAACATTTCCTCATCTCCCACACCTTCTAATGCGACTAGCCCTGATGCTCCTCCCTCTTTTTCCCCTGCCCCACTACAAAGTTTCTCCCTGCAGGTGGACACGGAGTCCGGGGTGCTAAAGGAGCTACTTAAACTTGACCCCAAAAAAACATCTGGGTCAGATGGTTTAGACCCTTCTTTAAGGTTGCTTCCCCTATAAATGGCCAAGCCTGTCTCTCCTATCTGGGGAGGTTCCCATTGCTTGGAAGGCAGCCACGGTTAGTACTTTATTTAAAGGGGAGATCAAGCTGATCCTAACTGTTATAGGCCTATTTCTATTTTGCCCTGTTTATCAAAAGTGTTGGAAAAACTTGTCAATCAACTGACTGGCTTTCTTGATGTCTATAGTATTCTCTCTGGTATGCAATCTGGTTTCCGCTCAGGTTGTGGATGTGTCACTGCAATCTTAAAAGGTCCTCAATGATGTCACCATTGCCCTTGATTCTAAGCAATGTTGTGCTACTATTTTTATTTACTTGGCCAAAGCTTTTGATACAGAAGACCATTTCTTTCTTGTGGGCTGGCTAAGGAGTAGTGGTGTCTCTGAGGGGTCTTTGGCCTGATTTGCTAACTACCTCTCTCAAAGAGTGCAGTGTATAAAGTCAGAAAATCTGCTGTCTCAGCCACTGCCTGTCACCAAGGGTATGCCCCAAGGCTCGATCCTAGGCCCCACGCTCTTCTCAATTTACATCAACAACATAGCTCGGGGAGTAGGAAGCTCTCTCATCCATGTATATGCAGATGATACAGTCTTATACTCAACTGGCCTCTCCCCGGAATTTGTGTTAAACAAAGCTTTCTTAGTGTCCAACAAGCTTTCTCTGCCCTTGACCTTGTTCTGAAAACCTCCAAAACAAAGGTTATGTGGTTTGGTAAGAAGAATGCCCCTCTCCTCACAGGTGTGATTACTACTTCTGAGGGTTTAAAGCTTGAAGTAGTCACCTCATACAAGTACTTGGGAGTATGGCTAGACAGCGCACTGTCCTTCTTTCAGCACATCAAAACTGCAGGCTAAAGTAAAATCTAGACTTAGTTTCATCTATCATAATCACTTCTCTTTCACCCCAGTTGCCAAACTAACCCTGATTCAGATGACCATCCTACCCATGCTAGATTATGGAGACGTAATTAGGCAAGTAAGGGTGCTCTCTAGCGGCTAGACGTTCTTTACCATTCAGCCATCAGATTTGCCACCAATGCTCCTTATAGGACACATCACTATACTCCTATGTAAACTGGTCATCTCTGTATACCCTGCATAAGACCCACTGGTTGTTGCTTATTTATAAAACCCTCTTAGGCCTCACTCCTCCCTATCAGGGAAATATACTGCAGCCCTTATCTCCACATACAACAGCCATTCTGCCAGTCACATTCTGTTAAAAGGTCCCCAAAATGCACACATCCCTGGATCGCTTGTCTTTTCAGTTCACTGCAGCTAGCGACTGGAACGAGCTGCAACAAACACTCAAACTGGACAGTTTTATCTCAATCTCTTCATTCAAAGACTCAATCATGGACACTCTTACTGACAATTGTGGCTGCTTTGCATGATGTATTGTTGTCTCTACCTTCTTGCCCTTTGAGCTGCTGTCTGTGCCCAATAATGTTTGTACCCTGTTTTGTGCTGCTACCATGTTGTTGTCATGTTGTGTTGGTACCATGCTGTGTTGTCATGTGTTGCTGCCATGCTGTGTTCGTCTTAGGTCTCTATGTCGTGTTGTCTCTCTTGTCATGATGTGTGTTTTGTCCTATATTTTTATTTTATTGATTTTTATTCCCAGCCCCACCTCCGCAGGAGGCCTTTAGGTAGGCCGTCATTGTAAAAAATGATTTGTTCTTAACTGACTTGCCTAGTTAAATAAAGGTTACATTTTTTTTAAATGACAAGCCTCCTGGCATTGACAACTTAGATGGAAAGATACTGAGGATGGTAGCTGACTCTATAGCCACTCCTATCTGTCACATCTTTAATCTGAGCCTAGAGGAAAGTCTTTGTCCTCAGGCCTGGAAGGAAGGCAAAGTCATTCTGCTCCCCAAGAATGTTAAAGCAGCCTTCACTGATTATAACAGCAGACCTATCAGCTTGCTGCCAGCTCTTAGCAAACTGTTGGAAAAAATGGTGTTTGACCAAATACAATGCAATTTCTCTGTAAACAAATTAACAACAGACTTTCAGCATGCTTATAGAGAAGGGCACCCAATGTGTACTGCACTGACACAAATGACTGATTGTTTAAAAGAAATTGATAATAAGAAGATTGTGGTAGCTGTACTGTTAGATTTCAGTGCAGCCTTTAATATTATTGACCATTATCTTGTTGTCGTTCAAATCGCTGCAGGGTTTTTTCAGCTTTTTAGAAATGTGTGCATTAAATAAGCACATGCACAGAACGTGATAGGTTTGTTTAGCTCTGGGGAAGAGGCATCCTGGGGGGCGGGAGTGGAACAGGGTGGTTAGATCTGGTCAGGCAGCCTCGGCCATTAGAGAACGACTACGGAGCGATGGGTTGGGGGTCAAGTTTCCTAATAACACACACAAGCCTAACCAAGGATGACAGGACCATCCATGTGGTATACACATTGAGTAAATCACAGAAATACAACATGGAGGGCATGAGATGGGCTAACCTGTATGCGCTAAGCAGGGCTTGGTGGCTCTTAGTGAGCCTCTGCAGTCTCTTCTTGTAGGAGCGTGCAGCAGACGCTAGCTGCTCCTCTCTAGCCCTGTAGGAGGAGCGCACCTCTTGGAGCATGCTGTCCACGAAGCCCCTCATCTTCACCCTCTCTGGGGGGCCCTTCACCCCCCTCCCCTCTGCCAGACCATCCACATACTCCTGGAGACAAGAGGCAAAGACCAAAATAGATTCCACAGCATGGGTGGTGTGGGTTCCCTTTGATAACTGTGGTGTGGTAGGAGTTGGGGACTAGTGGTAGTGGGTTAGGAAGGACGTGGGGTAGGAAAATGAGGATCTTTCTGTCTGCACATGTCTACGCTGCGAATCCCGGCATCTGTTTGACTGTGCATAATGTATGTGTAGCCTACCTGTGTGCATGCATATGTCTTAGTGTGTACTCACAGCTAGGTCCTGTAGGTAGCATCCCAGTCTGGCACGGTACTCCTCATTCAGTTCCTTCACCTGCATTTGTAGCTTAGAGTTCTCTTCCTCCACCTCCTTCAGCTGGCTCTGAGAGCTCAACATGGCCTGAATAGGAACACACACACACAAAAAATTAATTCCAATTTTTACAGAGCAAGTTGCAGATTCAGATTGATTAATGGCAAATCCAAAGACAATTATGGTATAAAACAATAATTTGGGTAGACCAGACACATGCGATGCGCTCTTTCGTACCGCACTCCTTTCGGCTAGTTTCTGCTGGGTATCGCGGATGGCTCTCTTGTTCTCTTGTTGCTCCTTGCCCATCGCCACCCTGAAGACCCATCATAGAAGAAAAAAACATGTCAGAGACCACATACCAGACGAGACCCCATCACAAAAAATAATCCCAAATTGTAGCGTGGACCACAGTGAAACAGAAACCAAATCAAACAGTATACCACAAAGCAGATATGGGCTACAGTGAACACCCTGAGACAAGTTAGAGAAGTTGATGACTGAAAAATGAAGGATAATGACAAGATACCTTGTTTCCACAATCACTACTGTTTATAGTAGCTACTGAGAGGCTACTGCAGGTTCATGGTTTTGATGTAAAGACATGTGAGACTAGACTAGTGTCTCTCTACTCACACTTTCTCCTCTAGTCTGTGCTGCTGCTCTTCATAGCTCTTCTTCATCTGCTCCAGCATGTCTTTGATCATATCCTGGTTCCCAAGCAGCTATGTCAGACATCGAAAAAAAGGATGTGAATGTTGACTGGCTATCAGTCATATATTGTAGCAGGCTCAAGGGGGTGGGGTTTCTTTGTCACCAAGTTCAATAACCAAACATGCACAAGAAGCACAACTAGAATACAAATGGAGAATTTATTAGGGAGATTTGCACACTGTGGGAAAGGGGGGAATTTATCAAATCAAATCAAATTTTATTTGTCACATACACATGGTTAGCAGATGTTAATGCGAGTGTAGCGAAATGCTTGTGCTTCTAGTTCCGACAATGCAGTAATAACCAACAAGTAATCTAACTAACAATTCCTAAACTACTGTCTTATACACAGTGTAAGGATATGTACATATGTACATAAGGATATATGAATGGGTGATGGTACAGAGCAGCATAGGCAAGATACAGTAGATGGTATCGAGTACAGTATATACATATGAGATGAGTATGTAAACAAAGTGGCATAGTTTAAGTGGCTAGTGATACATGTATTACATAAGGATGCAGTCGATGATATAGAGTACAGTATATACGTATGCATATGAGAAGAATAATGTAGGGTAAGTAACATTATATAAGGTAGCATTGTTTAAAGTGGCTAGTGATATATTTACATCATTTCCCATCAATTCCCATTATTAAAGTGGCTGGAGTTGAGTCAGTGTCAGTGTGTTGGCAGCAGCCACTCAATGTTAGTGGTGGCTGTTTAACAGTCTGATGGCCTTGAGATAGAACCAGTTCACAGTCCACAATCCGTTCTTGTTGTCTGTTCCATTCTTCAGGGGTAATCCTAAAACTCAGGTCCTCAGCCAAACTGGTTCGGTACACAGTGGGGGCAATCACACAGACCATTCGCTCTTCTCTCACACTCCCTATAGCACATGTTTCCCTCTCAGTCCTCGTATTTGTGCAGCCAAATTCCTCTTTTATCCCCAAGCACTCCATGGCTTAATGAACCACAGGCTTGCCTCGTTGGGGCAGGAAGTCCATATACGGCTCGGGGGTGGAACCAGCGGGCTGCAAGATATCTCCTTACAATCACCAGCCAACTCACCTCTCCCTGCCATCTGCCACAATATATAGAGTTGGGCCAATGCGGTTTCTGTCAGTGTTCCGAGAGTGCCACTTTCTCCTCCATAGCTGTTGCTAAGTGATCATTGACGCTTCTGTGTTGTGTTGTTAATTTTTGATAGTTTTCTAAACCTATGAAGATGTCCAGTGAAAGCAGATATGTTGACACCACAACACAGTACAGACTTAGATACACATTATTCCAAATGCTAATCAATAAAAATGTGTTTTGCTTGTTTATAGCTGGTCATTTCATAGGGAATTGTCAGAGGCGCTTTCATATTGTTACATCAAAATTGAGAGAATAAAGGCGCTAACATGGCAGCCGTTTGAAACCTGGCCGAGCTCTCTATATATCATGGCTCTGTTGACTATTTATGATAAACTGATCAGATGTGAAACTGTTGGGCATTATTCAGTTTTCACTTACATAATAACACACTTGCACTCAGTTCCATTAGATTCAAAGTATTACTGACACTCATACATGACTTGTTGTGTTTAAAGATATACTCACACTCTTCTCCATAGATTTACGTTCTTGGTCCAACATAGCCAGGTCCTCTGGCTGTGATAACAGAAAAACAAATTTGAGCAATGAGGAAGTTATATAGCCACATTGGTATTAGACCAGAAGTTATTAGATTATTTTTTTGTGCCTTATAGGAAATGTATTTTGACAAATTTCTGTGAGTGGTAATTGCCAATTGTGGAAATGAACCAAAGCTCCCTCTCACCATTATTCTATTGTGAGACATACGGCTGACCAGCGCCCGCACCCTGTCCAGCTCCTGAGCAGCCTGCCCATAGACGCCACCCTCTGTAGAGGCCCTAACACGCTGCTGCTGTTCCTCTGTCTGCCTGAAGAGGTCATCACGAGCCTGGGCCAACACAAGCAGCTCAGCGATCAGCTCGTCATTCTGGACCACCTCCTTATCGTGGGCCTCAGTCAGAGCCAGGTAGTTCCTCTTCAGGGTCATGTATTCCTCTGTGAGGTCACTTCCTGTCCTCTCTGCCAGCTGTAGGCGGGCGGTGACAGACTGGAGCTCCCTGCAGAGCCTGTCCCTCTCCATCTCCATCTCCACCACCAACCCTTCCTGGGATAGGATCTGAGGAGGGAAGGGTGAGATACTAGAGTACTATCTGTGCATCGGGGTTGGGATCATTTCTATTAAGGTGAGTAATGACTATGTAGGGCCCAGGTGGGTAAAGTAGGGCCCAGAGGTCTGTAATGACTATGTAATACATATTAATTTGAGCAGCACCTTTATTTTCAGGTCAAAAATGTCCTTTTCATACTGCTCCCTCACTTTGTTGGTCTGTATATGTACCTCGACAAGCTCCTTGGATATCTGACGGATAAAGGGATATAAAAGGATAAATATTTCAGTTAACAAAAATACAAGAGGTCTGTCTACATCCTACATAAGTGATTGATAAGATATCCAAATACAATGTGGTCTCATATATCCTACCTTCAATTTCTCCTCTTCGCTTGAGACCAGTTTGGAAGAGAGGTCAGTCTTGGAGCCTGCAAGATAGCCCAACCTGCTCTCAAGGTAGCCCAGTTTGGTAAAGTGGCTTTCATTTTTGTCACGGAGCTGGACCTAAATTGGTTGTATATTTGTATTATTTTTAAACAACGAAGACTTTGTTTTATACATTTTTTCAGGAACACAAGCCATAGGCCTACTGAAGATATTAAAGCTTGATGCAACTATAAGGTCACCTTGAAGGTTCATGTTTAAAGTTTGACCAAAATAGGCCAGTTTAAAAGGATTGTCAAAGTAAATGACTTACATTTTCATCTGTCAAACAACGAATTTTGTCCTGTAGTTCATTTAAAGACGATCGGTTGTCCCTTAAGTCCATGTTTCTAATACCAAACAAATGAATTATCCCAAGTTCCAGAGTTAGGAGAAAGTTTCTTGTATCTACAACATTGGTTGTTGCCATGGACCCTAAACTTGCACCTGGCCGAAATAGACGACATTAAAAGCAGTTTTTCGACGAATAGGAGCTATATTTATCAAATGTAATGGATTGTATGTATTTGTTAATGTTTTTATTATTTTTTTTTTTTGTCTCAAATAGTTCAAAGCTCACAGCCTGAGAAACTATTGAGCACAAGCCGGGTCTCATGACACGGTGGCTCGAGTCGAGCAATGACAGTTGGAACAGCTGATTCAAAATGTCACAACTCGCCGCTCCACCTGAATTGTTTACCTGTCCTTTGAAATACACTTGTTTTTAACTTCCAAAAATTTCCCAGAAATGTCTGAGCGTCGGGGTAGCATTATGAAGGGGATTCGCAAAGATAGCCATACTGACAAGCTCCGAGGGTCAACCATGGACATTGAAATGCATGACGACGACGACTCCCACCCTGTGAAACGAGGGTCTTCAGTTTGGAAATCAGGGTTCAAAGGGAAACTCGCCAACACCTACAGGTTGGGACCAAAGCAGAAGTTTCTTCCCCATTTGATTCAGAAGAAAGGCGAGGAGTTGATGAACCAAGCATTCGGTGAGCTGGCCTACGACCACGACAACTGTCGAGAGGTAGCTGATAAAGTGGCTGCAGATGTCCTGGCGTTCTGCAAAGAGCAAGTGTTCGACCGCTACAGATACGTGGCCAGGGTGGTCGTCGGCGAAAAGAAAGGCCAGACAGTGAAGATAGCAAGCCGTACCCTGTGGGATGATGAAAAGGACAATTTTCTAACTCTCAACTTTGAGAACAGACACCTTTTCGCCGTTGGCATGGTTTTTGCCATTTATTTCGAGTGACAATGGGCAATGTGAAAGGCAGATGGCAATTTATCTCTTCCTGCCAATAAATGAATGAGATGTCAAGTTTTTGTGAATACATTTTTTTTTGTAGACAAAATAAAACAACAGTATCAGTGACCATCTGTGTGTATGTGGGTTTGTTGGCATCACCCAAGAAAGGTATAAACATTTTATTTAAAAATTGTAAAATACTGTACAGATTACTTTGCAAAATATCTCAAAGATTTCAATTTAACTCACAGGAATGTACAAAACACTATCAATACACACGACACAAACCACATTCAGTTGAAATGTACAAACTCTTGACCACAAATACAAAATGCATTTCAGGTAAAGAAAACATTGGTGTTTCAATTTCAGGACGGTTTAGGTCCAAGATGTACACAACTTTCAGATCCAAAGGCGGCTTTATTTTGTGTTGAAAGAGAACATTCTGCATGAGGCAAAATTAGCTAAACGGCATCAGCAGAACAAATATTGTATAGTTGTGCAAGGTACAGCAATGTATTTTTCCTTTCTGTCAAATGGAAGTAAAGGCTTATTAGTGTAAAAAATATCTGAAATCCAACTATTTGTATGGTAAATATATTTTGAATTTCATCTACCATAAATATACTCTGTGTGTATACTGAGTGATCCATCGGGTGTAACATTATACTCTTCACTGAGTATACTATCCATCCTCTTGGAGGGTGCAACGTGTTGGGTTTTTAACCCTGTATGAAAGGGCCATAGAGTCAGGCCACCTTGTCTTTCTAGTCCTAGTTTAGAAGTCTGTGGCTTTAGTGAGGCGTTCTTTATTTCTGTTTTTGCAGGGCTGCAGTACATGCAAGCTTTTGTCCCAGCCTAGGACTCTGATTCAACTAATCAACTGCTCATCAAGACCGTGATTAGCTGAATCAGGTTAGACAGCTGTGGGCTACAACAACACCGTGCACACCCTCTTGCCCCACAAGACCAGGGTTGTGTCCCAGCCCTCAGTCCCCTTGGTGGGACACCAGGCCTTCGTCCTCCTCCACCTCGTCCTCCTCTCCCCCGCTGTCGCGTCGGTCTCCCCTGCCTGAGAGCTGCCCCCGGCCCAGGGGTACACCCACTGCCCTCTGCAGGGCATCCAGGCTGCCCTGGCTCACGTAGTAGCTGATGTTCAGAGAGGGCAGCAGCTTCTGCAGATCCTCCAGCTTGCGGTAGGCCTGCCGAGCCGAGAATATGGACTGAGAATTAGGATGCTCACCACTGTATGTATAGGTCTATAAATATCGTATCCAGGTACATGAATTCACGATGACAGTGACGACAATGGTAATGATGACAAGCAAGATCAAGATGAAAAGGAGGCTGAAAATGTTGATGTTCATGATAATGATGGTGTACACTAGTATCACTAGACACTCACCACCTGGAAGCTGCCCCGCTGACAGTGATGCTCCACCAGGAAGCCGTATGCATCTCCTATCCTGACAGCAGGGTCCAGGTCTGGCTCTTCTAGCAGGGCTTCGCACAGACGCACCGCCTCCCCTGGGTCCTCCTCATACAACCTACAGGGACAGGGGATGGACAGACAGGATCACACATCAAATCTTCTTCAGTGAGATCCACAAAATATCCTCTCTGTAACTACTCTACTTGTATCAAGACAAACTAAAACTAAAATCAGAGGATCGTGGCATTTATAATAAAAGAGCCTTGTAGCAGTGACTGCCACTCAACATATGACTAAAAGAAAGTGAAACAGACAGAGAGAGAGAGAGAGAGAGAGAGAGAGAGAGACAGAAATAGAGAGAAATAGACTGACAAAATAGAGAGAGTGCACTGTTCTTACCTGCGTGCCTGGACAAACCTCTTGACCAGAGTGATCTTGTGCTGCAGCTCAGCCATGCGAGCCTCGTGTTCGTCTGGGCTGTGGCCCTTAGCTTTAGAAAGGCACTTATAGGCCTCCGTCAGAGCACCCAGTGCCTTCTCATAGTTCTGGTAATCATCTATCTCCACCTAAAAGAGGTAAACAGATTCACACATTCACCCTCAATATTGAAGTACATTAGAGATTAGGTTTATGAGACAAAGTTATGAATCTGTTAGCATTACCCGAATATCCATGCATAATGTCACTAGTTTATAAATACTCATAACAAACGTTGGAATAACTGTACTATAAATTGTCATTGTAATATATGGCCAATACATAATTTATTACCAGACTGAAGTTAAAACTAATAAACATGTAGAACTTTTTCAAAAACTTTCAATATTATGAAGTAGTTCCATACCTGGGCACAAGCTTCATAGAAGCCAGCTAGGAGGTCCAGAGCCCTGCCTTTGGAGTAGAAGCTAATAATGTTCTTCATGATTTCCGGATCTTTCCGCCAGTCCAGAGACTGCAAGTAGTTGGCGGCCATGATGTAGATCTCCTTCTGACGTGACACGCCAGCGAAGAACACTATCTTCTCTGTGTCCCCTGACTTCAGGAGCGCCCGCATGGCCTGTGAAACAGAAGGGAGATGTGTTTGGAGTCACTTTTTAGAAAAGCCGCAACAAGGGAGTTTAAGTACTGCATCAACAGTCATGGACCAAACTTAAGCGACAATTATAGTGTAACATTGTATTTAATGCTTGTAACTAACATCCACACCTACCTAAAAACAAAGGTAAAGCAGAAAATACAACACTGAAAATGACAGATCTCACGTTTCTTGGATAACATAAATCTATATAACTACAAGTTACTACGATAATGGTGTCTTAATGAGTACTGTTTAATAGTATGTGTGTAAGTGGGGTGAATCTCAGTTGCTTAAATCCGATTTCTCAGATCATAGCAGATGAAGGATAGAGGAAATGAAGAAAAACAAGAGGAGGAAATAGAGATGCTACTTAAGACTACTGAGATGCACCCCAGACCCCAGTCTCTTCACTTTTAGCTTGTTGCCAGCCTGTGTGTATTTCTTGGTGGCTAGGTGGTAGTTGCCCTGGCGCATGCAGCAGTCAGCTATTCTCTCCAGCAGCTCTTTGCGGGCCTCCTCTGAGAGGTCTTTGGACTCCTTGGTCACGGTCATACTCTCAGCCAGGTCCTCGGTGATGGTCAGGCTCTGGTCCAGACACAGCTGCAGGGCCTCGTGGTACTGGGGTTGAACACACACACATTTATAGACAAAAGACATGTACTCATCATGAGCAATGATAGCATAATGTTCGCACACACTTACAACACAGACACACCAGTTATGTACATGATATGTGAACAGGGGTGGGGTGGGGGTTCCAAGCTGACATATGGAATTGTTTTAAGATGGTCATACTATACTAATTTTACTATTTGATTTGGAATTTTAGGACCCCTTCAGGTATCATATTTTTCAGGGATTTTTTTATTATGTTACTTAGATTGACGCACCGGTGTGTCAATTGACTTTAGGGGGTTAAGTAGGAATTGTACACCAACATTGAATTTGCCTGTTATATTAAATGAAGTGCCCTTTAATATAGACCACATGGAGTAGTCAATAAATCCGTTTTTTTTTCTTGTGTTTCACTTCTAGGAAGTTTTTACCCACTTAATCCCTCAATTTCTCCAAGTTTCACCGTCATTGTAAAGCCCTATAGTTATTTTGTTGCTGTGACAGTCATTTCTGAAGATGATTTATTTCATGTGATTAGTGATTCATTTATGTCTGTCCCCCATTCTAAGGTCAACCCTGTTACGTGAACTGAACTCTCATTTTAATGTGGTGAAACTATTCCTTTTTAAATATATATATTTTTAAAGAAACATTGTACATCCAATAGCATAATCATAGAGTAAAAGAAGGTGAGCTGGTTCTGCTCTTTTGTGGTAGAAAACTGAGCGGGTCGAGCATAACAAGACCAACCCTGTTACCCATAGATAAAACATTTTTAACCGGTCTAAGAATTTCATTTTTTGTGAAGCTTGCACTCATTTGCCACTCCCTGTTGCACACAACAAACTTCCATTCCACCTGTCACATGGGGATTTATGGTTTATTTAAGAACAAATCGTCAACCCTGTTGAGGTCAACCCTGTTACTTTATTTGGCACATATTAATAGGCACTTAATAATATAGTCATCCTTTCATTTAACCTCGTGAGATGTATTATTATTTTTTGTAATTTTATTAAGTTGAACATTTGCTCTTCATGACATGAATGTAAATATTAAGAGAAATCTAACTTTTGTTGGACCAAGTTACACTTCTCAAAAGGCCCCGAACTGGTGGAACAACCCGAGCTCGGTTTATAAGACATACAAGGCAGAGGTAAAATACCTTCTTGGCGGCCACAAGCAGCTCCACAGCCTTCTCATACTGGCCGTGTTTGATGAAGAAGTCAGAGCAGCGGGCCAGCAGGGCCGGGTCAGATGTCTCATCCAGGTCCTCTGCTATGAGTTGCAGTGCAGCGAACTGTTCTGTAGCAAAGGCCACCTCCAGAGCCTTGGAGAAATGACCAGCCTGAGAAAAATAGAGAGACAGAGATCCATGTGTGAGAGAAACATCAGAGACAGTATTATCATGTGTGCAAGTGTGTGGGTTTGTGGGCATACTGTAGCATCAATGGACTTGGAAGGCAATGCGTTCCTGTACAAATATCAGTGAGCTAATGCCCCCTTGTGGCACAATAAAGAATGCATTACCTCCTTCTGTATGCATTTAAGCCAGGGGGAAGAACAGGGAGCTCCGAGGTAAAATACTAACCTTGTGGTAGAGCATGACAGCACGGTCCATATGAGAACCCTTCTCCTCGTAATAACAGGCAGCCTCCATCATGTCCTCTGGGTTACTGAGGAGAGCCAGGTTCATCAGCTGGTCATCCAGACCATTCTCCTGAACACAAAACACAACACAAGTCATCCAATGGCCCACAGACAATACAGCACTGGATTAGAAGCGCATCCATAGCCTCAATAATGCAAACAGCGTTCTGAAATAAATAAGAAACAATATAATCAGTCTGTAATAAATCTTTCATATAATATTTATATATAGGTAGGTAATTAATTTATTGCTATGGCCAGTGGGACACAGGTGAATGGAGAAGGTCTAAATTGTGATTGAGGTCCATTTGTTACCTTGCAGAGGCGGATGGCGTTGTTGTAGGCCTGAGCTCGTGTGTAGAAGTGGACAGACTGTTTGATCTCCTCCTGACTCTCATATTGCCGGGCTAGGTGGTACGAGGCAGCACGGTTCCCCGTCTCATTGGCTATCTCCGATGCCTGTGAAAAAAATAGTATTCTCATTGGATATTTACCTCACGGTTAGGTTGTGTTTTCATATTTAGGTATTTAACAATCCTTATGAGTAGAAACAGTTCCCTTCTCAAAACATTTAATTGCCACAAATGTGTGCTAATGTCATAAATGTTACCCCCTGGTACAAATGTGTGTTACCTTCTGAATGTTCCCCAGGTAGCAGTGCACGCGGACCAGAGAGAGGAAGTCCTGTGCGTATTCGTAGTAGCGTAGTGCTGACTCCATGTCTGACTGGCTCTCCAGATACTGAGCCCACCACTTATAGATATTTCTGGGTCAGAGAAAACTGCATGTCAAATACTCAACAATGTTCATATGCCTGTATTTAAAATACTTTAAAATCATTAAAAGTCGTAGTCAGTAGTAAATAGAGAGTCTGCATTGAGGACAGTATAAAACTAACTCCACCATTCCCAGACTTACTTGTCCTTCATTTTGTTGACGTAGATCTCCAGAGACAGTGCATCATCTAGGAGCATCCTGGGTACCTCGAACCGGTGGGTGTCAGACTTTTCAAAGCTAAAACAGACAGAGAACTGTGAGGAAGTACACAGCTGAGGGTACAGTGCATTTGGAAAGGTTCAGACCCCTTGACTTTCTCCACATTTTGTTACGTTAAAGACTTATTCTAAAATTGATTACATATATTTTTTTCCCTCATCCATCTACACACAATACCCCATAATGACAAATAAAAAAAAAACTGTTTTTTAGAAATTTTAGGACATTTATTACAAATAAAAACTGAAATATTAAATATACATAATTATTCAGCCCCTTACTCAGTACTTTGTTGAAGCACCTTTGGCAGCGATTACAGCCTCGAGTCTTCTTGGGTATGATGCTATAAGCTTGGCACACCTGTATTTGGGGAGTTTCTCCCATTATTCTCTGAAAATCCTCTCAAGCCCTGTCAGGTTGGATGGGGAACATTGCTGAACAGCTATTTTCAAGTCTCTCCAGATATGTTTGATTGGGTTAAAGTCCGGGCTCTGGCTGGGCCACTCAAGGACATTCAGAGACTTTACCCAAAGCCACTCCTGCGTTGTCTTGGCGGTGTGCTTAGGGTCGTTGTCTTGTTGGAAGGTGAACCTTCGCCCCAGTCTGAGGTCTTGAGCACTATTGAGCAGGTGTTCATCAAGGATCTCTCTGTACTTTGCTCCGTTCATCTTTCCCTCGGTCCTGATTAGTCTCCCACTCCCTGCCACTGAAAAACATCCTCACAGCATGATGCTGCCACCACCATGCTTCACCATAGGGATGGTGCCAGGTTTCCTCAAGATGTGACGCTTGGTATTCAGGTATTCAGGGAATCTTGTTCCTCATGGTCTGAGAGTCTTTAGGTGCCTTTTGGCAAACTCCAAGTGGGCTGTCCTGTGCCTCATGGCTTAGTTTTAGCTTTGACTTACATTGTCAACTGAGACCGTATATAGACAGGTCTGTGCCTTTCCAAATCATGTCCAATCATTTGAATTTACCACAGATGGAATCCAATCCAGTTTCAGAAACATCAAGGATGATCAATGAAAACAGGGATGCAGCTGAGCACAATTT